>NC_067404.1:32003630-32293630 GCF_016432865.1 Antechinus flavipes | reverse complement strand
TCCTCCCCCCGGCCTTTGGGGGGCGGAAGGGGTCCTGGTGCTGAGGGAGGGAGATGCCTCCAGGATGAGGGAAGGGATGGAGCGTCTCCCGGGCCGTGCGCTTACTAGTGCGCTCACCTGCCGGGACTTCGGGGCTCGTCGCGACTCACGTGCCCCCCCCCCCACGACGCACATATTTACCCACTCTTCCTCTCACACCCCACGCACTCACCGAGAGCACACGCGGAGAGAGGGCCCGCGGGGCCCTTGGGCACGGGGACACGAAGCGATGACTGCGTCCACGTGTCCCGCGGGCCGCTAGACGCGCCTACCGATGCACAATATACTTGTGATCCCAGAATACGAAGGAGAGGCAGTGGTCAGCCTCTGGTCTGCCATTAGGCAGTGGTCAAACACCAGCCTGAAAGCCAGGAAGACCTGGGCTCCAGCCCCATACCTGGCATATACTAGCCGGGTCGCCGAGAACCGAACCTTTTCCTGCTTCAGGTGAGTCCGGGATGGCCCATTGCAGAGAGCCTGCCAGCCGCCCATGGCGGGGGTTCTCCTACTGGGGAGCGCCCTGTGTCAGCAAATCACAGGCTCTCTCTAGTTATTGAATGGTCAAAAGCAAAGAGCACACGGAGATCCGGCCCCAGCACCCACTTCACAGATGAACCACTAAGGGCTCGAAAAAGAGGTGGCAAAGGCAGCAAATCGCGTGCACATGCGCATGTGGCCACGTGGCCCGGCACTGCGAGCACAGGCGGGGCTCACACGGCCAGTATTTCATCTCGGGGACTAGCCCCCAAAGAGCCCCCTCTCTTTGGCCAGTTACGTCCCCAGCCAGAGCCTACTTTGGGGGAAATCGCCAAATCTAGTCCGTGACTAGAGCTGCACAAAAAAAAGCTCTCCCAATCCTGTGCAAGCTCTCAGGGGAACAAATGCGTTGTCAGGTATAGAACGACCCAGAACCCATCCCGCGGAACATGGAAAACCTAAAAAAGACCTCGCAATAGCTCAAAAGCAATTCAGTAAAACACAGAAAAGACTCCAAGAGAGCCAGAAACGATCAGTACAATTCCAGTGAGTCCCATTTACTTATTTACTTGTTTGCTGAGGCAGTTGGGGTTAAGTGACTTGCCCAGGTCACCCAGCCAGGAAGAGTTAAGTGTCTGAGACCAGATTTGCACTCAGGTCCTCCTGACTTCAGGGCTGGTGCTCTATCTGCTGCGTCACCTAGCTGCCCCCGAGTCCCACTTTTCTAGGACTCTAAAGTCCTCCTACTTAGAGCATCTTCCTGTAGTTTGAACTCCTTTCACCAGGGAAATTGGAGTCCTTCGTGGGAAATTCCCAGCATTCCCTATTCTCCCTTAGAGAGGCGTCCATCCTAAGGGCTTTGTGTCCTTGAAGATGGAATGGCATTCAGTGCTGCCAGACGAGCAGTCCGCTTTCCCCCCATGGGTACCACCTGAATAATACAAAAGTGCAAAGCCCAGCTTCCTTGCTTCCCTCGTATTGCACATTTACTCCCTTGTCAGTTCCAGTTTGGGGGACCATGATCCCTCTGCCCTGGACCCCGCTCTGCTCTTGGCTCAGACTTACTTTAAGGGTCTCTCTACGTGCAAGAAAAAAGTCTCAAGGGTCTGTGGACTCTAGTATTGACCAGCACAAGCTGGTCGATTTTTACTTCCATCAGTCTATTCCACAACAATGGGAACTGATCAGTTCATCTTGGGAGCAACCCTTATCAAAGAGACCTCCTTAAGTCTCCTCCTTAGGAAGACCCATTCAACCCTCCCCTCTCCCCCCGCCCAAAGGATTCACCACCATATAAGTTCCTCAGTTGGATGGGGAAGTTCCCCCGTCCTTGGAATCGTGGCTCTAAAAAATGGAGAGAAGTTGTTTTGAGTCCCTTCCACGCTCTTGCTCGGTGGGAATGTTTGGGCGTTTGGGAAACCTGGACCTTAGGACATAAAATATCCAAAGTGGAAGTGGCCTTATGTTTTATCTAATCTACCGCCCTCCCCACCCATTTTACAGATATGGAAACTGAGGCCTTGAGACCTCAGGGGGAAAGATTTGTCTTACGGCTATCAGATGGCAGAGACCCGTGAATTCAGGTCCTCTGGCTCTGCCCATTTCTCTTTTTACGATGCCAGACTGTCCCTTGTGTCTGTCCTCTAAGGCTCTTCTGCATCAGGTGTTCAGAAAATGGAGAAGTCCCCTGCTCCCTAACCCTATTCTGTGGGGCTAGAAGAGAGGAAGCCCTATCTGGAAGCAAAGACTTGATAAGTGCAGGCAGAGAGGAGGTAATCAGACTCAGCTTCTGACTCCTGGGAGACCCCCAGGAGCCTGAGCCAGGGCTCAACTTCTTCATCTCAGCAATGGATTGTCTTTGAAGGTAGCCCGAGGCACCGAGAGATTAAGTGACTCATCCAGGGTCACCCCGACAGTCTGTGTCAGTGATAGGAATTGAATCTGGATCATTCCAGGAGGGCGGAACGGGAGACTGGTTCTCCCATCGGGGATCCGTATCTTTCCCCGTGTCCTGCCTGGCTCTGCAAATATGGGCGTCCAGGGGTTAAAGGGCAGAGTCACCGCAGTTGATGAAGAACAAGCAAGAGAGCAGGCTCGCCGTCCGGAGCTGTCCGGGGTCCCCCTGGCGCGGCTTGGGGCGGCCGGGAACGAGATGTTTGGCCATGAGAAAGGTCCGGTAGAGATAGGACTATACGTGAAAGGTGTGGCGGCTTGAGAGGCCAGCCCGAGGCTGAGCAGGATGGGAATCGAGCGGCTAACCGAACGGTCTCCCGTTCTCATGCTCAGAGATAGCAATGTTAGAGCCGGAAAAGACCACGCCGGCGGCTCCGGTACTTTAACTCGGAGTCCGGTGCCCTCTCTCAGCCCTGGGACGCCCACCATTTGCAAAGACCTCATTTGGTTCTCTGTTGTTTGTGTTCCTCTTCCATTTTCCAGACCTTTGCTCTAGGAAGGCCCCGCCCCTTGAGGCTGTCCCTTCTCAAATCCCATCACTTTGGGGCTACATCATCCATGTGGCTGGGCACTCGGTGCCAGGGTGTCTTCCTGCCCGCCTGGCGTGATCACGAGCCAGGGCGCCTCCGAGTTGCCGCTCGAGGAGCCGGCCCTGGAAGGATCACGCCTCGGGCCCTGAGCCTCCCCAGACCGTGGGCCACTTATGGGATCCTGGCGTCTCTGCTTCAAAGCCATCCAAAACACTTTGCCCTAGTTCCCTGGGCTTTCGCTTTTCAGCACCTTCTGAATCATCACTGACCCCCCAAACCCCCGCTCAAGATCCCCAAGCCTTCTCACCTTCCCCGGTCCCTGAGCTGCTTGTACAGCACGCCACGTTTCTCCAGAATGTGAGTTTCCAAAGTACTCACACAGGCCCGGTGGACCAGGGAGTGTGAATATGATTGTCCCCATTTTCCAGATAAGGAGCTCAAAGGGAGGCGCTCCCTGCTTAGAGAGCATAGACTTCTAGATCTAGAACTGCCAAGGTCCTCAGAGACCAATCCCTTCATGTTCTAGGTGAGGAAACTGAGCTATAAAGGGGTCCTTTCTGGATCTGTCAGTATGGCCAGGGGTTAAAGGGTAGAATCGGTGCCTGACACATAATAAGACCAAGGTCACGCCTAAGGATCTAGAACTAGAAAGAACCTCAGAAACCAGCTAGTCCAACCCTCTTATCTTACTGATAGAAACTGAGGCTTAAGGGAAGTGACTCGTCCAAGGTCACACATAGGATCAAAGCTCCAAAAATTAAGATGTGTCATCTAATCCAACACCCTCATTCTACAGAAGAGGGAACCAAGGCCCGGGGAAGGTAAGAGGCTTCTCTGAGATCCCCCTGATAGGAAGTAGGAAGGAAGGAAACAAGCAATTATTAAGTACCTACTATGTGTCAGGCACTGTGCTAGGCACTTTACATTCCACATCTCCTTTGACCCTTCCGAAAATCTTACTTTTGATTTTCTTCATCGCCCCCTTGTTTTAGAATCTCTAATCTGGCGTGTCATTGGAACTCGTTCGGCTGCTCTTTTTCTGGCTTTTTTAGTTGCATGCCCAATTCACTGATCTTCTCCTCTATTTTCTTCATGTGAGCTAATGATTCCGATCTTACAGTCGAGGAAACCGAGACGGACAGAGGTCAAGGGAGTTGCTCGGGGTCACAGAGCTAACAAGTGTCTGAGGCCCGATTTGAACTCGGATCTTCCCGAGTCCAGCTCCAGCACTCTGGCCACTGGGCTACTTAAGCGCCTACGGCTAGCGTCACGAGCAAGGTTTGAACCCAGGTTCTTGGACCAGAGGATGGACGCCGTCTCCTTTCCACTGTACACCATGGCCTCCACATGCTGTAGCTAATACGTGCTAGTACTAGTATTTGAATTCGGGTCTCCTGATTCCATGAGAACCCTTTCCCCCCTCCTCTGTGGCTTGGATTTAGAATTAGGGGACTTGGGTTTGAATACCAGTCCTGTGGCTTATTATCTATATGAGCAAGGGCAGGTCACTTTCCCTCAGTTTCCTCATCTGTTAAATGAGGGGGTTGGACTTGAGAGTCTCTGAGGTCCCTTCCAACGTTCGGTCTAGGGTCCTATGTGTGAACTTGGACAAGTCCCTTAGACTTCCTGGGTCTCAGTTTCCTCGTTCATAAAACGAGTTCTAACTCTAAATACTATGATCTCACATGGGCCGCTAAGGGACACTGCAGGGTATAAAGCACAAAAACTGGAATTAGGAAGACCTGAGTTCAAATCTGGCCTCAAACACTTACTAAAGCTGTATGACCCTGGCCCAGTCATTTCAACCTGTTTGCCTCAATTTCCTCATCTATAAAACGAGCTGGAGCCGGAAATGGCAAAAATCCCAAATGGGATCGTGGAGAATAGGACGAAAGTGAAACAACTCGACAATACTAACTCCAACTTTGTACTTTACCGAGTGCTTTCCTCCGAACAACTCCATGCAATAAGTGGTTCAAGTATTATTATATGAATTTTACAGATGAGGACACTGAGGCACCTTCCATGATATGACAAACACATACACTCGTGGATTCCCATTCAACTATATATATGCTCAAACAAGCCCTCACTTGCAACTGCTCATCCACACCCACTATGGGACCTTTGGCTCCTACACGAGTCCCTTTCTCTCAACAATTTGTTTTTTTAATACTTGGGTCCAGTGACCTACTCAGGGTCACCCAACTAGTAAGTGTTAAATGTCGGAGGGCCGATTTGAACTATGGTCCTCCCGATTCCGGGGCCGGCGCCGTCGCCCTCTCGACAGTTCGTAACCTCCTGAGTGATCTGTGGGATTCACCTGAATCACAAGCGTGACATCCGGTGATCTGGCGGTCGCGCTCTGGGCCGTCAAGCTTTCTTGCTTTCCCGGGGACTGGCTTAGGCCTCAGTCCTTATTCAGCCCAGAGGACGGTGTGAGGACCTTTAGGTCATCCCTTGATTCTGTCATTTGACCGTGGGAAAAGTATGCTGGAAACATGGAAAAACTTGAAGTCCAGAGAATGACCAACTGTCATGTCAACCTAAACTGTGAATGAAGATGGCTTCTTACCCAGAATGATTGAAGTTCGCTTCTTTCAGTTCTGGCTGACTCTTCCTAATTCCATCTGGGGTTTTCTCGGCAAAGATACTAGAATAGTTTGCCATTTCCTTCTCCGGCTCATTTTACAGATGAGGAAACTGAGGCAAACAGGGTGAAGTGACTCGCCCGACGTCCAACAGTTTACCAGTGTCCGAGGCCGGATTTGAACCGGGGGAGATGACTCTTCCTGAGTCATTCCATCCCCTGCGGCGCCACCTAGCTGTCCTATAATAGATTATAAACCAAACTAGATGGACTATTTTAATTTATTTCCTCTATTATGTAGAAGGCACAAATGGCAACAATGGCATCGTTTTACCTTCAAGGAGATGGCATTTTCCTAGGATAAATAATCCGCACTAGATAAATTAATACAAAATAAACAACCGAGGAGATTGGGAGAAGCTTCCTGTAGGAAGTGGCAGCCGAGTTGAAACTTGAAGGGAAGGTTCCGAGTTAGGAAGATGAGATAAGGAAGCCGTATCAGGGGTAGGGAACAGAACGTACAAAGGGGCATACACAGAGGAAGGAACGTCGCGTGGGAAGGGCGGTAAGGACGCCTCTGTGGCTGAAATGGAAAATGGGCTAAGGGGAGCGACCGTCGCCCCCTGCCCTCTGAACCAGATTCAGATGTCGCTGGGGAAGGTTTAACCAAATAGAACACAGTAGAAGGCGGAGAAGGGTCATCTGTGGGTTTTGATCCTTCCTTCCTTAGGAGCCTCTCTTTAGATTGACTTGGATGCAAGTGACGTGTGGGTTATACGGGGTTTCGAATGTCAAATGGGATTTTGTAGTTTATCCTCCAAGGAAACAGAAGAACCGGCCGAATTTTGCGTGCGGGAGAACGCAGCAGCTTGAGAACATAGGTTTAGCAATCGGATGGGCAACGTGATTCGTTTGGCCGCGTCTGGTTCTTTGTGATCCCAGCTGGAGTTCCCTTGGCAGAGGTTCTGGAGTGATCTGCCATTTGCTTCTCCAGCTCATTTTACAGATGAGGGAAGTGAAGCAAGCAGGGTAAAATGACTCGCCCAGGGTCACACAGCTAGGAAGTGTCCAAGATCTTATTTGAATTCAGGTCCAGGCTCGATCCACTGAACTGCCTAGCTGCCCCCAGAAAGCTTGTTTTAAGGATAGGGAGGCTTGGGCATACTGGTTGGCCTCCAGAAGGTAAAGAAAGCCAGTAGACAAGGAGAAATTGAAGATTAGATGGAGGTGGCGAGACGACCCACTGGGCAGGCTCCTTAAAGGCACAGGATCAAAGGCACAAGTCGAGTAGTTGATTTTGACAAGGAGAAGAGAAGGGTCACCTCTTCCTCTGAGGCTGGGGTCAAAGAAAGAAGAATGGAGGGATAATGATGTCAAGAGCTTTTGAGACATAGAACTGGGGAGAAGAGCAAGCTCCCAACAGATGGCCTCTGTTCCTCGCTTAAAAATTAGTGGGGGCTAGATTAGATGCTGCCTAAGGTTCGTTATGCCTCCAAATCTATGGTCCTATAAGTGGGACCAAGTTCCCGGTGACTTCACCAGGGACAGTTTCACAGAGAGAAGGAAAACCACTACCAAGCTGTTATTGGGAGGCAAAGTCATACCCAGCATCTCTTGCTTCCTGTCCTGTGCTCACAACTGTTCCATCTGAGCACCTATGGGGGAGACGTAAGAAGGAGCGGACCCAGGACCTCGATCTCAGTTTTCTCAGCTGTAGAATGGGGGCTTGGACTTGGGGAATCTCAAAGACTTCCTTCATCTCTGACGTTCTCTGACTCTGGGGATTTTAAGGGAAATGTGGTTCATTGGAGAGATTACAGGACTTGGGTTTGAATCCTGTGTCAGACACTTATTGGCTATGTGATTGTGGGTAAGACCCTTGTCCTTTCTGGCTTTCAGCTTCTTTCTCTGTAAAATGAATGGGGTTGGTCCATACAGTTGCCAAAGTTCCTTCTCGTTCTAGAGCTACAATCTCCCAGAACCCTCGCTTGGCCATCTCTAAAATGAGTAGCATGATATTATATTCTCTGACTCCCAGGAGTGGCGTAAAGTGCAATCCAAATGGCACTGCATACACGAAGTGCTTCATAAAAAGTTTGTGTCAGTTAATCTGAAGATGAAAGGCACCGTGGATAGAGAGCCAGAAGACATGCGTTCGAGTCTTCCCTCTAACATATTATCATGTGACCCTGGACAAGTCAGGAGCATCTCTCTGGGCTCCCGGCAACTCCAGAAGGGTCTAAGTTACAGAGAAGGTATCAATCTGCTTTGCTGAAGGGACTTTCCTCCACTATGAATTTCCTGTAGATCTAATTCAAAAGAAATAAATACTGATGTGCTTTCTTATACACACACACACATGCACACACACACACACTCACACACACACGCATACATACACACACACTCTCTTTCTCTCTCTCACACACACACATTCTCTCTCTCATTCTCTTTCTCTATTATTCTCTCTCTCTCTCTCTCTCTCTCTCTCTCTCTCTCTCACACACACACACACACACACACACACACACACACATACACACACACACACTTACCTACTTTCTACATTTAGAACTTGGCTCCAACTTACTCTACCAGTCTTCTCTTCCATGACCATCACACCCATGCTCCCTGTGGGACATCCTCTCCCCGAGTTCTTTGCACCCATGCGATGTATTAGCCATCTCTCCCCAACAATTTCCTTTCCCATCTCCGAATCTTTACCTGTGCTGTTCCTTCCAGCTGAGTCTTTCCTCTCTCCGCCGCCATCTTCGCCCATCGGAACCCGTCACTCCCTCCTTCCTAAAACGCTCCTTCGGCTGAGCTCCCCTAGACATTTTTGGGAAGTAATTCACTTTTTTCAATGGACAAAAAACAATTTTCTCTCTTTTCTACATCCTTTCAAAAAGAAAAACAAAACTCTTCTGCCAAACAGTCATGGCTCTTCTCAGTAATGAGTGATTCAAGGCAATTCCAAAAGACTCGGGATGGAAAGGGCCATCCACATCCAGAGAGAGAACTAGGGAGACTGAATGTGGATCCAAGCTTAGCATTTTCACCTTTTAGTTGTTGTTTCTCATTTTTTTTTCTTTTTGATCTGATTTTTCTTGTGTGGCGTGATAAAGGTGGAAATGTGTTTAGAAGAATTGCACCTTTAACAGATATTGTATTACTTGCCGTCTCAGGGAGGGGATGGCAGGAAGAGAGGGACAAAAATTTTTGGAACACAAGATTTTGCTCTTGAAAACTATCTTTTTATGGATTTTGAAAAATAAAAATGATTACTAAATATATATATTCATAATCAAACAAAACGAATTCCAACAAAGGCCATTTCTAAAAACAAAACATTTCATTGTGAATAGATCTGTAGGTGTCTGGAATTATTGGGTTGATCAAAGTTCTTTGACTTTCAAATCAGTTCATCTACAATGTTGAGGGGGAAAAACATTTATTAAGCACCTACAGTGCCAGGCACTGTACTAAATGCTTTCCAAATATCTCATACCCTAAGAGATAGGTGCTATCATTACCAATAATTTATAGTTGAGAAAATGAGACTAGACCGACTTTCCTAGTTGCACCGCTAGTAAATATCTGGGGCCATGTTTGAACTCAGATCTTCCTGACTTCAGGCCCAGAGCTCTACCTACTGTACCACCTGGTTGCCTTTGTTTTCCTGATTCTACTTATTTCCCTCTGCCTCAGTTCATATGAGTCTTCCCAGACTTCTCGGAAATCATCCCTTTCATTTCTTCCTGCACAGTAGTATTCCATTGCGTTGCCATTCATGATTTGTTCAATAGTTCCCCAGTTGAGGGATTCCCCTCAGTTCCCCGTTCTTTGCCTTAATAAAAAGAGCTGCTATAAATCTTTTTATATCTATGGATCCTTTGGCTCTTTTAAAATTTTTTTGGGGGGGTCACTGGGTCAAAGGAGCATCATTCCAAATTGCTTTATAATGGCCAGACCAATTCGTAGCTCCACCAACAGGGCCTTAATGGACCTGTTTTCTCCACAGCCCCTCCAACATTTGGCATTTTCCTTTCTTAAGTCAGCTTTGCAAATCTCAGAGGTATAAGATGGAACTTCATTATTTCTTTAATTACTGGTGATTTGTTGATATGGTTATAGGTAGCTTGGATTTCTTCCTTTCGAACCTACCTGCTCATATCCGTTGACTATTTATCAATTGGGGAATAGCAGCTCTTGTAGCACTTTGCACATCTCCTGTGGTACTTAGTAATTTTTGTAAGCTTCCTGGCTCTTGTCAGGCTATGAGTTCCAGGAGAACAGAGCCTCTCCATGTTAAAAAGAACTTAGGAAGCGGGCCAGTCAGGCCCAGACCGAACCAAGAATCTTACCTGTGATCTCCGCTCTACCATTTACTCCCTGGTGACCTTGGTCAAATAGCCCAAATTAACCCTTTGGGGCCTCGGTTTCCTCATTTATCAAATGAGGGGTTGGACTAGATGACCTCTAAGATTTCTTTTGGCTCTAGATCTCAGTGCCTCTGATTTTTCTCTATGATCTCCAGTGATGGGGAGCTCACTGCTTCTCGAAGTCCTACTCTGCTTTGATATTACTCTCACTGATAGGAAGAGTTTCCTGAAATCAAACCTAAATCTGTCTCTTCACAACATCCGCCTGCCACTTCTGGCTCCACCCTTTGCGGCCAGGCAGAATACTATCTCTCTCTCCCTCCTCTACACGACAGCCCCTCAATTACCGGGACCCCATCCTATCAGATGAAAACCTTGCCATGTATTTCACTGAAAAATTTGCGGCCATTTGTCAAGAACTCTCTTCCCCTTTCCTCCTCATCTCATATCACCCAGATGCCTTCCCCTTCTCTTTCTTTGATCTCTGTGTCTCATAAAGAAATGGCCCAAACCCTTTCACCTGCACAAGTTGACCCCATTCTATCCCATCTTCTCCATGAGAATACCCCCTCTTGCCATCATCCCCACTCTCTCATTAGTCTCCAATCACTTCCTGTCTATTGGTTCTTTCCCTACTGTCTACAAAGATGTCCGGGTCTCCCCCATCCTCATCTGTACAGATGAGATACTATGTGAGATGCGAGTTATCAACCTAGATCTCTCCTCCCTTTCATGGCTGAACTTCTTGAGAAGACTGTCTAAAATTTCCTTTCCTCTCATTCTTTTTCTTTTGTTATGTGACTTGCTCAGAGTCACACAGCTAGGAGGGATTAAGTGAGTGTGGCTGGATTTGAACTCAGATCCTCCTGACTTCAGGGCTTGCATTCTATCCACTAGGCCATCTAGCTGCCCCTCTTTTCACTCAACTCCCTGTAGTCTGGCTTCTGTCTTTCTCATTCAGGTCAAACAGCCCTTTCCAAAATGACCCCAAATCCCTTAGTTGCCACATCTAATGGTTCTTTTTCAGTCCTCCTTGTTGACCTCCCTGTGGCCTTTGGCGCTATTGATCGCCCTCTCCTTGATACTTTCTTCTCTTTAGTTTTTTAGCTTTATTTGTTGTTTGAGAGGCAATCAGGGTTAAGTGATTTGCCCAGGGTCACACAGCTAGCAAGGGTCAAGCTTCTGAGGCCTGTTCTCCATCCACTCTAGCGCCACCTATCTGCCCCTCCCTTTCCGTTTCAGTGATGTTGTTCTTTGTGCTTTCCTCTTTTCTGAATGCTCTTTTTTTGGCTCTTTATAGAGGTCTCATACGGGGGCCTAAGTGGCTGCTCCAACTTGAGGCTTTTAATCTTCTTCCTCTATACTGTTTTACTTAGTGATTTCAGCTCCCATAGATTCAATGGCCATTTACCATCCAATTCTTGTTTAGACAGGTGATTTTGAAATCAATTTCTCTAGCCCCAGTCTTAAATTTTGAATCTCCAACTGCCTATTGGACATCTCAAACTGGATGTCTCATGGACATCTTACATTCAGCTTCATCTCATTATTCCCACCATCCTTCCAGGCACGCTGACTCAAAACCTAGGTGTCTTCCTAGTTCTTGACCTCCCTCATAGACATCTCTTTTCCTCTGACCCAGCTTCCCCCCCACCGATGCAGATCCTTCTCACTTCACTCCTGTGCTTGATCTGCCTGCCTGAATTCTCTCTCCACTACAATCCATCCTTCACTCAGCTAGCAAAGTGACCCTTCTAAAGGGCAGATCTGACAACATTACTGGAGTTTACTAACTCCAGTGGTCCCTTGTTTCCTTCAAAATCAAATAGAGGGCAGCTAAGTGGCGCCGTGGATAAAGCACCAGCCCTGAAGTTTAGGACTTGAGTTCAAATGTGACCTCAGACACTTAACACTTCCTAGCTGTGTGACCCTGGGCAAGTCACTTAATCCCAACTGCCTCAGCAAAAGAAAAAATCAAATAGAAAATTTTTTTGGCTTTTAAAACCCTTCATCCCTTGAACCCTTCCTACCCTTCCAGTCTTTTTATAACTTACTTCCCCCTCTCCCCCCAAATACTCTGTGACCCAGTGACATTGACTTCTTGCCCTTCCTCAAGCAAGACACTCCATCTCTCAGCCCTGGGAAGTTCCTCTGGTTGTCTAGAACAATCTTCTTCCTCTTCTCTGCCTCCTGGCTTCCCTGGAGTCCTTCAGATCCCAGCTGAATACCACTTTCTACTGGAAGCCTTTCCTGATCCCCCTTAATTCTGGTGCCTTCCTACTGTTGTTAGATCCAATTTATCTTGCATATAGCTCCTTTGCACGTCACCATTTGTGCTTTGTTCCCCGTTAGATCGTGAGCTCCTTGAGAGCAGGGATTTGTTTTTCTTTTTTTGGGGGGGGTTGTCTTTGTATTCTCAGTGCCTTAGCACAGTGCCTAGCACACAGTAGGGGCTTAATAAATGCTTGTTGACTTGATTTGGCCAGTAACTATCATGTTCCCCTGTCCAGGCTAAGTTATCTCTGCATTCCCTTGGGTACCCCCGCCTTGTTGGTGTTGGGTCTCAGTTTTCTGTACCAATGAAAGGGAACATTGATTTGGAGAGTCCAAATCCATGGCTAATTCCCCCAGCTGGGTCAGAGCTGAGAGTCTGTTGATTCCCCATGGCGGGATGCTTTTTCGTGTAACTATCTCCCTCGCACGATTTCCCCGTGTCTGCCTCTGCCTCTGCCTCGGTGCCGGCTGGGTGATATGGGATCTGCACAGCTGGGACTGGCTGGCCATGTGTGTGAAGAATCTGCAATGTGGATAATCCCTGCATGGATAATTGGAAGTTGGCCGTACCCAGATGTACGGCACTTAAGGCTGCCTCATACACGAATGAGCTGAGGGCCACAGAGCCAGTTACCTCATACCTCTCCCCTGCCCCCCTCTCTCATGGAGGTGGAGGAGTCGAAGTGCTCTTTGCTCTCCAGTGCCACTTCCAGGCTCTCCCTCCAGCGTGGCCTCTCCTCCTTTGAGCTTCCCTCAGTTCCCGTTTATCACCTGATCGAGATTCAGGTAGCTATTATCTGCCGACTTCCAGGCCGCTCTCCTTCCTTCAGAGATGAGTTCAGGACCCGGCTCGCTAGCTTTCTCTCCTCCCTCACTCCTGCCCTCATTCATGCTAGCCGATTTCAAAATATGTCGATTCTCCCTCAAAAACGTTAATCTCCGAGTTCCTCGACTTACTCATTTCTCAGGATCTCCTCTTCCACCCCACCTCGGCTACACACAGAAATGGTCATAACCTAGATCTCGGTATCACCCGCAAATATTCCGCTTCCATGTTCGTGAACTGGGAAATTCCTTTTTCTGTTCCTGATCTGTTGTCATTCTCCATCTCCCTCTGAGTTTCAAGCTCAGGCCCCGTTCTTTGTCCTCGTTGTAACTTCCGATCCCTCTGCCCCTCAGTTCTTTCTCAGACTGCCACCACTACACCGGTTACATCCTCTTCCCTTCCCCATTGTGACCCTTCAGTGAACTAGTTCAGTACTACACGGTTATATTCTCTCGGGTCCCCTACCTCTTTGTCCCAACAAAGATCTGATCCTGCCAAAACCTAGTCTTGGATCACTCCCACAATCTGCTGCTTTTGCCACTGACACACAACTGAATGAAACTGGAATAGATCATTACACTGTGATGAGTGAGTCCACTACAAATTTAAAATAATCTGAACTGGGCCCTCACCGGGGCAAGGCAATCCTTTTATACCTTCCTAATCGGCTCACTATCTCATTTACCACGGCATCTTTTCCAAACCTTTTCAACCCTCCTCAGATCTCTCAGACAAGGATCTTGCCTGATTTTTCACTGAAAAAAAATTGAGGTCATTTCCTGAGAGCTCCCCCTTCTCCCCCCTCTTCATCTCATATTACTCGGATGCTTTCCTCCCCTCCTCCTTCACCTCTGTCTTATATGAAGTGGCAAGCCCCCTTCTGGCCAAGGAATATTTCTCTACCTGTACAAGTGACCCCATTCTATTTCATCTTTTCCAGGATAACATTCCCTCTTCTCATCCACAACCTCCCACTAATCTACCGGCTGCCTCCCTACTGCCTACAAACATACCCATGTCTCCTCCATCTTCAAAAACTCTCCCTTGGATCCATCCAGCCCCGGGAGCAATCGGCTTGTGCCTCTTCTCCTTTTGGGGGCTAAATTCCTTGAGAAGGCCGTCTAAAACCGGTGCCCCCGCTTCCTCTCGCTCTCTTCTTAACTGTCTGCAATCTGGCTTCTGACCTCATCATGTAACTGAAACTGCTCTCATCAAAGTCACCAGCGACCCCTTCGTTGCCAAATCCAATGGCCTTTTCTCAACCTTTATCCCTCTTGACCCCTCTGCAGCCTTTGACATTGCGGAGCAGCCTCTTCTTAGGTTCTGGCGACATTGCTCTCTCCTGGTCCGCCTCCTTTACGAGCACGCTGTCTCCTTTGCTGGATTCTTTTTTAGGTCATATAGACTAACTGTAACTGTCCCTCAAGGCTTTGTCCCGAGCTTTTTTTTCTCCTTCTATTCTATTTCACTTGGCAAACTCATCAACTCTCATGGTTTCAATTACCATCTCTAGGAGATGGCCCTGAAATCTCCTTATCCAGCTATAACCTTTCCCTTAACCTCCAATCTCCTGTCTCCGACCGCCTAGTAGATATCTTGAACTGGATATCCCATGGACATCTTAAACTCAACATTTCCAAAAGTGAATTCATTATCTTTTCCCCAACCCCCCCCCTGCTAAATTCCTCATTACTATCAAGAACAGCAGCTTCCTCTCAGTCACCCGGCCTTGAAAACCAACATTGAACTTACTTTCTTCCTCTCTCTCACTCCCATAGACGTTCAGTTGCAAAGTCCTGTTATTTCTACCTTTACATATACCTATTCTTTCTTCTCTACTCTGACGTGGCTACCCCCATCCCCCGCCAGTACAGGCCCTCATCACCTCACTCCTGGACTATTACGGTAGCCGTTGGTGGGACCGCTGTCACTGGGCTCTCCCCCCTATCATGGTAGCCACCGGTGGGGCTGCCCGCCACCGGGTTCTTCCCCTTATCACTGTAGCCACTGGTAGGACCGCTGCTACCAGGCTCTCCCTGCTATTATGCTAGCTGCTAGTGGAGCCATCCACCACTAGGCTCTCCCCACTTTGGTCCATGCTCTAATCAGCCACCAAAGTGATCTTCCTAAAGCACAAATCTAAGAATAGCATTCTCCACACATAATACCCCCCAAAGGTTTCAACGGGGACTTTAACAAAGTCTGAGCTCCTTGTTACCTCTACCATAAAAACTCTTCTTTTGAGCTTTTCAAATTCTTCCTAAGCTGGCCCCTTTCTAACTTTCTCGTTTTCTTCTGGCACGTACTCTGTGAGTATTGTCTTCCTTGCAGTTCCTTTCACTGGCTACCCCATCTCTTCCTTGGAGTGTTTTCCCTGCTCGTCCCCTTGCCTCGAATGCTCTCACCTCCCTCTCTTGGCTTCCCTGGCTTCCTTCAAGCCTCAGCTAAAGTGCTACCCTAAACAAGCTCCCCAGACCCCAAGGCCTTCCTTCTGAGGTGACCCCCAATTTAGCCTGCATCTGTCCTGTGTGTACATAATTATTTCCATATTCCTCCCTCCCCTGTAAGACTGTGAGTTCCTCATGAGCAGGGGTTGTTTTGGTCTCGTGCTTTGCCTTTCTATCTATCTCCGGCTTAACGTTGGTTTTAAATAAATGCTCATAGACTGATTGTTGTTGGTCAAGATAAAATTCAAGAAGATTGTGAATTCATTTTATTGACAATCTAAGAAGGCTTCTTTGGAGGAGATGTGAGTATTTTTGTGCTTGAACATAGAAGGGGCCGCTAGAGTCCAGGGCCTGTATTCAAATATGACCTCAGGCACTTTACTACCACCATCTGGGTGACTTGGGCAGGTCAATGTAGCCTTTGTTTGCCTCAGTTTCTTCATATGTAAAATGGAGATAATAATAGTACCCACTTCCTGTGTGCTAGAGCCTATGTAACTGTTAGCTGGTACTATTATTAAGGGACAGCCTTGCTGGAGAAGAGCAACGACTCCCACGTACCGGGCAGTGTCTGGAGACTGAAGAATGAGAAGAGAGCCAAGGGGTTGGGAGGACAATGGAGAACGGAGGTGGTCATCGGGGTACCGAGCCCAATCGTGGCTCTCCAGAGATTCTGTGGTCCAGACCCCACTTAAATAATTTTTTCCACAACCTTCCGATGAGTCGTCCCGATCCAACTCGCAGACTCGTAGACACGGGAAACTCACTACACCACGGGGCCGTGCTTTCTCCTTCTGGACGGCTCTAGTCACGAGGGAGGTGGTTTTAATTTTCTTTCAGCATTTTGAATGGTGAGCCAAAATCTGCCTCTCTTCAACTTCTTCACATTCTTCTTAGCAGAAAACGTCTGACTCTTCTCATCTCCCCACCCTTGCCCTTTCCTTTTCTCCAGGTTAAACATTCCAAGTTTTTTTTCCAACTTATCCTTGCATGATTGCCAGACCCCCCACCACCATCTTGGTTGCTCTTTTCTGAATGTGCTCCCAAAAATATGAATCCCAGAACAGATGTGGCCTGTCTGAGACCCAGAATAGCCCCATGATCCCTTCCCTCACTCTGAACACTGACTCTGGGAAGGCAGTCTAAAACCGTTCGCTCTGTAGGCTTTCGTGTGGGATCAATGACTCGTATTGGAGCTTGGGGTACACTCAGACTTCTAGCTCTCGTCAACCAGACGTGAAGGAAGTGGCAAGTGCAGAGACAGGAGTCCCGAGGTCCAGGATTTGATCTTGATCTAGAATAAAACAAAAGGCTGACTTAGAGTTAGCTACAAAGGGTTTGGTCTCAGCCCCGAGGCACAGGGAGAGCATGATACACTGTGGAGTTCCCCTCCATTTGCCAGTCAGCAGTTCAGTGTCTGAATGGAAGATGTTCTCCGCTGGGAAGTATGGTTGTCACCCCCACCTCGTTCCCACACCTTCCCCAGAGGCTGGGAATAGCATTCTCTTGGCTCTAGATCCCACGAACCCTCTCGTTAGCCCCATCTGTGTAACGTGGTTCTTGAGGAGTTCCTCTAGGAGGGTCGTTTGGGGAGAAGGAGGTTCTGAGCTCAGGTCCAGAGCCGACACCTTTAACAAAAGCAGTAGTTCTCTTCTCTGTACCTCAGTTTCCTTCCATGTGAAATGAGTGAGTTGGACTAGAATTTCTCTTCCAGCCCTTCCAGCTCTAAAGAGAATAGGGAAGAAAGGCAGGGGGAGGGGAACCCAGGCTACAGGGTAAGAGACTGGGTTCTGCCATTAACTTGCCACCCCTGTGCCTCCCTTTCTTCGGGGCTGGCATCTAGATGGGTGCTGCTGAAGGTAAATGAACCAACTCCCCTAAGCTCCCAAGCCCCAAATGCTTCAGAATGTCAGTAATTTCTACCAGAGGCTGTGGGGCTGGGGAAGTTGAGTGGAAAGCCTAGACCCCCTCCCCCAACCCCTGTAGCGAGAGGTGAGCCAGGGCCTGAGAACATCTGGCTGCCTGGGAAGCCCCGGAGTCAGGGTCCTGGCCTGCGGCTCCATGTCTCCAGTGACAATAACAAGCTGTAACAGGAGAGGCTCTGGAGGGGGAGGGGGCAAGAATCCCTCAGCTCCCCACCCAGCTGCTGCCATTCCCAGGGACCCTCAGCTTCTCCACCCTAGAACCAAATGCTGAGAGAGTTTATCCAAATAACCCAACTGGGATTGACACCATAGGAGGATGGAAGGACTGGGGACCTGGGGAGGGGCAAAGAGCTGGGGAAAACGGAACGGAAAAAAAGAGCAGGGAAGCCAGGGAGAAGCTCAAGGACTATGTGGAAGGAATGAAGACTGGAACAAATGAAGGGCTTCAGGAAGACCTTCAAGCTGGGCCCTGCTGGAGAGAATTTGGCAAGCTGATGAAGCAGATTTGGAGTCAAAAGACAGAACACTTGGGCAATATCCCAGGCCTGCCATTAATTAGTTAGTCACATGACCACAGACAAGCCATTTAACCACTCTGGGACTCAATGTCCTTATCTGCAAAAGAAGGGTTTCTGGGAATACAGCAAGATGGTCCATTGCAGAGAGCCTGCCAGCCGCCCATGGCGGGGGTTCTCCTACTGGGGAGCGCCCTGTGTCAGTAAATCACAGGCTCTCTCTAGCTATTGAATGGTCAAAGGGAAAGAGCACTCAGAGATCCAGCCCCAGCACCCACTTCACAGATGAGCCACAAGGGCACAGAAAAGAGGTGGCAAAGGTAGCAAATTGTGTGCGTGTGGCCCACGTGGCCCGGTACTTCGAGCACGGGCGGGGCTCACACGGCCCGGGTTTCATCTCGGGGACTAGCCCCCAGAGAACCCCCTCTCTTTGGCCTGTCACGTCCCCAGCCAGAGCCTACTTTGGGGGAAATCGCCAAATCTAGTCCGTGACTAGAGCTGCACAAAAAGAAAAGGCTCTCCCAGTCCTGTGCAAGCATTCAAGGGAACGAATGCATTGTCAGGTATAGAACGACCTGGAGCCATGCCATGGAACATGGAAAAACCTAAAAAGGACCTCGCAATAGCTCAAAAGCAATTCAGTAAAACACAGAAAAGACTCAGTGACCCAGAAACAATCAGTACAATTCCAGTGAGTCCCATTTACGTATTTATTTGTTTGCTGAGGCAGTTGGGGTTAAGTGACTTGCCAAGGGTCACCCAGCTAGGAAGAGTTAAGGGTCTCAGACCAGATTTGCACTCAGGTCCTCCTGACTTCAGGGCTGGAGCTCTATCCGCTGCGTCACCTAGCTGCCCCCGAGTCCCATTTTTCTAGGACTCTAAAGTCCTCCTACTTAGAGCATCTTCCTGTAGTTTGAATTCCTTTCACCTGGGAAATTGGAATTGTTCATGGGAAATTCCCAGCATTCCCTTTTCTCCCTTTCTCCCTTAGAGAGGCGTCCATCCTAAGGGCTTTGTGTCCCTGAAGATGGAATCGCATTCAGTGCTGCCAGACGGGCAGTCTGCTTTCCCCCCATGGGTACCACCTGAATAATACAAAAGTGCAAAGGCCAGGTTTCTTGCTTCCCTCATATTGCACATTTACTCCCTTGTCAATCTTGCAGTTTGGGGGAGCCCTATTCCTATGCTCTGGACATAGCTCTTCTCTTGGCTCAGATTTACTTTAAGAGTCTCTCTATATGCAAGAAAAAAAGTCTCAAGGATCTATAGACTCTCTTTTGTTGACCAGGGGTCCTTGAACTTGTTCTTTAAAAATTTGTTTCTTTTTTGGGGGGAGGGAGGCAATTGGGGTTAGATGACTTGCCCAAGTTCACTCAGCTAGTAAGTATCAAGTGTCTGAAGGTAGATTTGAACTCAGGTCCTCTTGGAATCGAAAGGATTCCAGGATCAGTGCTCTATCCACTGCAGCGCCACCTAGCTGCCTCAAATATTTAGATAACTTTATTTCAATGTGATTCTGAGAAACGGTCCCCATAATTTCCACGGGTTCCAGTCTGCCCAAGGGGTCCAGGACACAAAAAAGTCCCTAGGGTCCCTATAGGGTTCCTTCCAGCTCTCTCTCCTATGACTGAGAATCTTACTTCCAGCAAGTAGGGAGAATTCTGTGGTAACCTCTATAAAGGCTGTGATATTTGTGTTTGCCATCACCAAGTGGCTGCTCTATTTAGCCAAACTGCAGTGTATCTGCTTCCCTCCTGGATGGGGAATAAGGAAGGCGTCTGTGTGCTCCAGGTCAGGGAGAAGGGAGTGTTTCTTTAAAAAAAACCGAATGGGGTTTCACTGAACCCCAATTGCCTCGGCAAAAAAATAAATAAATAAAAATGGATGAAAGGCGTGGAGGTAAAAACCATGAAAAGGTGGGAGGGGATCGTGTCCTATGTCTGGGAGCTGGAGGAGGGGGGAAGATGCCACAGAGGAGAAAGAAGAGGAGGCTTTCTCAAGAGTAAAGGACTTGTTGAGCTCCAGGGAAGGAAGCCGGCAAGGGAAAGATCAGCCAGGCAAAGTGAGAGGTTAAAGTGGCTCCTTGTTGGCCTGAAATGTGACATTAACGGTAGAGAAGTCCTCTGTCGTCTTGGGACGTGTCTGAAAAGTGACTGGGAACTCCTGTTTCTCAACCTTACCCGCTTCTGGTGATTCACAGAGACAAGTGGAACCGACAGACGCCGAAGCCAGGAGGCCCTGCCAGGGACCGTGAAGTCCTGGGCAAGAAAAGGATGAATCGAGGGGCACAGATGGTGTTTTCAGCTGCCATTAGTTGACTTGGGGAGCTTCGGGAGAGCAAGGAAGACTTGGGAACCGAAAGGATGGCTAGGAAGATGGGTTCTGAGAAAGGGGGTGGGATTTCTGGACTTTGGATTTCAATGTTGCCTCTTGGCCAGGGCTGGAATTCACCTACCCAGCCTGGTAAAAGTATATTTGCCTGGAGTCTTGCCCATCTAATCAAAGGAGCTTCAAACTGGAAAGGAGCGAGAAGGGAGGAAGATGACCGTTTACGTATATCTGCCAAGCTAGATGGCCTATCAGGTAGCCAGAGTGTGAGAGGAAGCGGAGCAGTAGAAAGGCACAGCGGTTCCCCGAAGCGAGATCCAAGGGATCTGTCATAAAACCCCTCAAGTGTTGTTGACAAATATACTAAGTTAAAGATCTCAATGCAAAGAAGCATATTTGACCTGATGGGTAATGATAATAAGAGTAACAGAGCACTTTAATGTTATAATGTTCGATCCTTACAACTTTAGGAAGTAGGTGTTGTTATCATCCCCATTTTATAGATGAGAAAACTGAGGCAGAAGGAGGTTAAACTAAGGAAGTTTCTGAGGTGAGAATTGAACTTCAGGTCTAATCCATCGTTCCTTCGGCTTTTTATCACTGCGACTATAATAAGGCACTTAGAGTGGCGTTCTACATTAAGGAGATATGGGAGGAGATCGAGGAACTAGACAAAGGAAACGAGGGGGAGAGCCATTTGGGTGATGATCTGGAAAGGAGAAACAGAAGCAATCCTATCAGAGGAATAGAAAATACACAAAATTGGAGCCAGGTCCTGCCGGCTGGAACACCAACTAGTTTGTGGTGAGAGTACTTACACCCTGGAAATCAGGAACGTCTTAAATGAGGGCTGGATTTATTGTTCCGTCGATGGTCTGGTCTTCAGCAAGGGGACAATGTGAAGAGTGATGAAACTTAAAATTGTGTAGTGCATAATTCTACCCCACCCCCTGCGTAGTCACTTATCAAACCTTTCCCGGCACATCCCTGATTGTAGACCACCTAGGCCGAAGGAGGAGATAGCGCAGGAGTTCAGTAAATAGATTCCAAGTCTGGAAGAGAAGACACAAAATAGTAGTGCTGGAGGATGTCTACCGTCTACCGAGCTTCTTTCTCTTGGCCCAGAGCAGATAAGCTAAACAAATTTCCTGACTTGCCTTAATTGCAAATCAATTCATCTTGCAAAACATGGAGGAAACGGCAAGGGAATAGCTATTTTGGGACTCGTTCTGACCAATGAAAAGAAACCCAATGCTGAACTTCAGGGTAATGAGACCGCTCAGTTTTAGAACCGATTTTAGAGAGGGAGAAGAAGCTTGGGTATAATCCAACAAAGAGATTAGGCCTGTGGTTTTATTGGTCTGATGAATTCCTCGGGGAGAAGACTCCCTCTGCCCATACAAGTTGACACCTTCTCTGCACTTTTTAGCCTGAGAATGTTGCTGAGGGAATGAGAGCTTAAGTGACTTGCCTAGGGTCACATAGTCCCTAAGTGTTAAAAGAAAGACTTTGAATCTTCCTAACTCCAAAGCCAACTTTTTATCTGTTAGGGTCCGCAGCCTGTCTCTATTCTGTTATATACCCTAGAATTTGGGAGTGCTGGTTTCAAAGCCTTCCAAAAAAGAATGGGTTCATTTCTTGGTCTGTAATTCTGGAAGAGAAGTCAGCTTTCAGGAAAGAAATTCTGAAGACACAAACAAACATTTCCATTGATAAGGAAAAAATCAATATGAATGTAGAAAGAACTCCCTGACTGACAACTGACTTTTTTTGAAAGCTGTGTATAGAAAATGTGGGCAGCTAGGTGGTACAGTGGATAGAATGTTGGTTCTGGAGTCAAGGAGACTCATCTTTCTCAGTTCAAATCCAGCCTCAAACACTTCCCAGCTGTGTAACCCTGGGTAAGTCTCTTCACCCTCTTTGCCTCAGTTTACTCATCTGTAAAATGAGCTGGAGAAGGAAGCGGCAAACCACTCCAACATCTCTGCCAAGAAAACCCCAAATGGGGTCACGGAGGGTCAGACTTGACTGAAAGAGCTGAACAACAATAACAATGAAAAAATGTAAGCAAGGACAGGTAAAGAAAGATGAATATAATTGATGGAATCCTGAAAAAAGAGTGCTACCATAGTGCTGAACTCCTGAACCCTGGCACGATGGGAGGCTGATGGGAAATGTTAAGGACGACCATGAGAAACGTTTTGTTTTTGTGGGTTCTTAAAGCTATATTGAGGGGAAGAGGAGTTACAAAGAAACGATCGGACCCACTGCTCAGGATGAATAGAAGAATATTCTTGGGAGCAGAGAGGACAGAACAAAAACGTCTACTGGGGGGTGAAACCTAAGATGAGACAAGAGGTAGGAAGAGATCGGCTAGCTTCATTGATGAGTTCAAGACAATCAGGCCCAGATGAATCACAACCTGGGCTATTTGACTGCTGGGCTGCTCAGCACAGTCTTTGAGAGACTGGGGAGAGGGCGGAAATAGGAGAGGAGAAAATATTGTTCCAAACTATAGGCTAGTGAGCCTGACTTCAATTCCCGACAAAATTCTGGAATGTGTTATTACACGAATGATTACTGAGAAAATAAAAGAGTGGCTACGGGGCAACAACAAAGACGGGTCATGTTGAATTAATTTCATTTCCTTTTTTGACAAGGTTTCTAAGATGTTATTTGGCGAATGCTAGAGCTAGAGTCAATCTAGATTTCAGCAAAGCATTTAACCAAGACTTTCATGCTTTTCTTGTGAAGAAAAAGGAAGAGACAGGAGCTTACGTGGATTTTGGACTTGTTGAATTGAGTCTGATAGATGGGTCAATGCAGGAGCATGCTGGTAAATGTTTAACAACTTGATTTCTGAGGGGGAAAATATATGCAGGACACAGTTTTTAAGTTTAATCTACACTTTCCTAAGTCTTTAAAGCAACCAAATAATAAATCAAGCCTAAATTTGTCATGTTGCTGATTTCCAAGGAGTACCGATTGGTGCTCTGAGCTGCCTCGATGTCAACTTGGAGGGAAGTCCCTAATGGAGTCCCCCAAGGATGTGTCCTTGATCCTGGGTTGTTGAAGGTTTTTAGCATTGACTTTGTCAAAGGCCTCAGTGACACAGTTATCACATTTACAGATGACGCAGCATCAGTATCAAAAACGATCTTAAGAAATAAGCACGCTGGAATGAATTTAATAAGATGATATCCAATAGGACTAAATGTAAACTTTTGTGCTTGGGTTCAAAAATAAACTCTACAAATATAAAATCGAGGAGACTAATAATTCACCTGGAAAAAGGCTACATACAGAGAAATATAGGTTCAAAATAAGGGAGGTGATGGAGTCAATGGTCAGATCCAATGGAGTATCATGACCAGTTCCGGGCGCCAAATTTTAGGAAGAGGAGGGCAATCAGGATTGTGGAGAACCTCGATAATTGGCGGAACGGGGTGGGGGGTGCTATTTAATTTAGAGAAGACTCAGGACAGGATATGAGAGCCCTCTTCAAGTATTTAAAGACTTATAGAAGGGGGATTGGGCTTGTTCTGTTTGGCGCTCAAGGGTAGAATGAGGAACGAGGAAGAGGTGCAAAGAGACCATTTTACGTTCAATATAAGGGAAAGCAACATAACAATTAAGGCAACTAGGTGGCACTGCAGGAGATAGAGTCCCAGCTCTGGAGTCAGGAAAAGCTGACTTTACTAGTTATGTGACCCTGGACAAGTCACTTCACCTTGTTTACCTCAGTTTCCTCATCTGAAAAATGGCTAGAGAAGGAAACGGCAAAGCACTCTAGTATCTCTGCCGAGAAAACCCACTGTTCAGTAGAGTCCACGTGGACACGATTGGGCTGAAAGAATGAACGACAACCCCATAACGATTAGAAATATTGAAATGTAGAATGCATCGGGAGAGTTTATCTCCCTAAAGGCTGGATAGCTATAGAGGATCTTCTTGGTCAGGTGGAGGCTGATCTCCTGAGATAACTTTCAAGGTTTTTCCCCTCTGGGATTCTGGGATTCTACTAAGCCTCTGAATTAACCAAGCCCCAAGCCCACATGGGATATTCAGTGGCTGCGGGAATCTATCAGATTCCCTTAGCTTCTCATCCTCCATTTCTATATCTACAAAATGAGGTGATAATCCCTCCTGTCTCAGAGGGTTGTTGTTGTTGGGCCCAGAGGAGCACGTGTCAAGTTCTTGTGGTCTGAGAGACAGAGCTAATCCTGAAACAAAGAAGCCCTGGCTCATCCTGACCGTGTGACCCTGGTCTAGTCTCAACCTCGTGGTGCCCCAGATGGCTCTCTAAGGCTAGAAATGAGAGAGAAGGTGTTGCTCTGTACCGAGGGAGGGAATTTCTCCACCTGAAAATTCCCTGTACCAATGACGTTTAGCCCCTCCCCTCTGGTTTTTATTACAAATTGTTGGGCTTCGGATGAGTTGCTAGCAGAATTTGGATGAGAATGCTGGGTGCTGACCCCTCTTCTGGTGTTTTTTGTGTGGTACACGACTATCTCTTTGAGCCTCAGTTTTCCCCATCTGTAGAAAGGGAACAATTTTACTGTCTCACTATCCCACTCAGACTCTATAGAGATTGGAACTGGGAAAGTGGTTCATTCAATAAGCATTTATCGAGAGCCTTGAAATGTTCCCAACACTCTACTAGGTTCTCACAAACCTACCCTGGAGGAGCTTACATTCTAGTAGAGGGAAAACAACTTCTATACAGGGAAGCACCTAAAAAGCTAGACAGAGCAAACGCGAATAAGTTTCGGGGGACTGAATGACACGGACTCGAGTTCTCCCCGAGGAGGTAGCCCTTGAGATTGCTTTGAAGGGATCCAGGGACTCTACAAGGCAGAGATGAGGGGAAGAAGATGCTGTGCATTCTCTGCTGCCTAGACAAAGGCTGGGAGGTGGGAGATGGAACATTCTGTACAAAGAACAGTAAACAGGCCAGTTTGGCTGAAATGTAGGTTGCGTGAGGAGGGGGGAGCGATGTGAAACTGGCCTGAAAAGATGAGTTGGAGCCGGACCCTGAAGGACTTTAAATGCCAGATAAAGGAGTTTGTATTTTATCCGGGCTGTGTGATCCTAGGCAAGTCACTTCATGCTCTCTGTCTCAGTTTGTCTCAGTGTCACACTTAAATGATCCAGAGAAAGACATGGCAAACCACTCCAGTATCTTTGCCAAGAAAGCTCCAAATAGGATCATCAGGACTCAGACATGACTGAAAAATAACCGAGCAGCAACAGTTTTACCCTAGCAGCAATAGGGAGGTACCGAAACTTCTGGAGCAGGGGAGTAGCGAGGTCAAATCCAAACTTTAGGAATAATCATTTGAAGAGATAGGAGGGTATAGTGAGGCTTCAGAAGAAAATCTGGCTTCCAAGCTTGCCTCTGATACATACTGGTTTTGTGACCCTAATCATTTGAGCATCGATGCCCCCAACCCCAGACAATTCTCTAACACTCTACCGTAAGTTGGAGGGCAGGTGCCAACCTGAATTGTTGTAGAGCGTTCCCTCACCCGACGGCTCCCTATTTCTGATCTTGTTTTTTTAAAGCAATATCCACTTGGCATTTTGGATAGATTGGATGGAGGAGAGGCTACATGTGGGGAGATTAATTAGAAAGCTATCACAGTCCGGGCAAGAGAAGGTCCCGAACCAGATGCGAACGCTGTCACGGGCAGAGGGCGTCTCTTGGTCATAGAGGGCGAGAGAGAGGAGAGTCAAGATCGCCAACCTCGAGTAGCTTGAAGGATGGCAGGGGCCTGGACAGAAATGGGCCAGTTTGGAGACCGGGTGGGTTCGAGGTGGGGAACGGCGCCTTCGGCTCCGAACGCGTTGGGTTTGAGATGTCTTTTTGGGCCGGCCGGGTGGAGACGCTCACCGTTCTTCGGCGATATAGGACGGGAACTCGGAAGAGAAGTGAGGGCTGCAAGAGTAGATCTGGGGATCATCCACCAAGAGCTGAGCATCGAACCCATGAGAGCCGTGGCCCTCTGAGCCACGGGGAGGTCATCGAGAGCTAGGGGGTAAAGGAAACCCAAGACAAAACCATGGGAGATAACCGCGCTTAGTGGGTGGGAAGAGGATGATTGTCTAGCCAAGAAGACGGGAGGAGACTTGATAGGAAAACCAAGAAGGAGCAATGTCCCAAAAGCCCCAGGAGAAGACAGAACCCGGGGAAGAGGAGTCCTCAACAGCGCCAAGAGCCGAAGAAAGGTTACGAAGGCTGAAGACTGGGAAAGGGTCATTGTATTTAGCAGCTAAGAAATCACTGATAACCTCGGCAGGCTCAGTTTCAGTTGAGTGGCGAGGTCAGAAGTCAATCTGCAAGGGGTTGAGAAGTGAGTGGGAGATGAGGAAGTGGAGACAATGTAAGCAGCTTTTTCTAGGATTTTGGCACAGAAAGGGAGGAGAGATATAGAAAGATAGCTTGAGGCAACAACAGGGTCAAGTGAAGGTTGGGATTTTTTTTTAAAAGGATGGGAAGATAAAGAGAGATTGAGGATTGGGAGGAAGGGGAATTATTGAAGAAATATTGAAGGAGCAAGCTCTCTGAGGAGACAGGAGAATATGGGATCCAGGGCCCAAGCAGAGGAGTCAGTGCTGGTAAGGAAAAGGTTTTCCAGCTTCCTTGGGATCCCGGCAAAGGAGGAAAGAGTGGAGGAAATGTTACGGGGATGGGAGACATGGAAGTGGGGGAGAAGAGGGGCGCCTGACGGATGGCTCCCAGGTTTCTTGGCAAAGTTGGAATTGAGATCCTCTGATGACAGGAGTTGGGGGAAGGAGTGTCCGGGAGGCAGATTGAGAATGGACAAGAAGGTTTGGAATAGACACCGGAGGAAGTGTAATGGGGAGTCAACCGGGGAAGAGGAAGGATATTGCTGGATGGTACAGGGGATAGAGTACCGAACCTCAAGTCAAAAAGCCACGGATTCAGAACCGGCCTCCTAGATTTGCTAGCTGGGTGACTCTGGGCAAGTCACTTAACTTCTCTTTGCCTCAGTTTCCTCATCTGTTAAGTGAGAATCATAATAGCACCTGCTTCCCAGGGTGGTTGTGACCATCAAATGAAATAATAATTGTAAAGTCCTTAGCATAGTACTTAGCCACGTCCACGGTAAGTGCTGTGGAAATATCAGTACTGAAAGCAGCAAGGATCCTGTCGAGATCTAGGAATATAATTATAGTTTGTTGTGTGACTTCCTATCGAGGAGCTTGGGAGCAGGAATAGAGAAGGTGGAAAATGGAGCCAATGGGAAGTTGAGAGTTCGGTAATGAAGAGGAAGGGAACCACTGGGGAGCACAAGGAGCAGGAATCTGATGATAGAATGATGTAGTCAGCTTTATTATGGGACTTCCCACAGAGGAGCTCAAGAGTCAGAAAGGAACAGGAGGAAAGTGGGGACAATCCAAGGTTGGGAGTCCATCGAGGAAGAAGAGGAGGGGGCCCGTTGGGGAGCAGGAGGAGCAGGGTCTTGTTGGGATCCAAGAAAGCAATGCTGGAGTCAGCAGGATTCTGTGACTTCCTCAGCAATGGGAGTGGAGAAGGTGGAAAATGGAACCAATGGGAGGTGGGGGGCTCATCAAGGGGACTTTGGGGGAGCAGGAGGAATGGGGTCCTGTTGGTCTCTGATTACATAATGTTACAGTGAGTGTTGTTATGTGACTTGGGAGTGGGAGTGGAGAAGGTGGAAAATGGGACCAATGGGAAATTGGGGGGTCATCAAGGGGACTTTGGGGGAGTAGGAGAAATGGGGTCCTGTTGGTCTCTGATTAAATATTATAGTGAGCATCAGGAGTGGGAGCGGAGAAGGTGGAAAATGGGACCAATAGGAGATTGGGGGTTCATCAAGGGGACTTCTGGGGAGCAGGAGGAATGGGGTCCTGTTGGGATCTGATTATATAATATTACAGTGAGTGTTGTTACATGACTTGGGAGTGGGAGTGGAGAAGATGGAAAATGGAGCCAATGGGAGGTTGGGGGTTCATCAAGGGGACTTTGAGGGAGTAGGAGGAATGGGGTTCTGTTGGTCTCTGATTACATAATGTTACAGTGAGTGTTGTTACGTGACTTGGGAGTGGGAGTGGAGAAGGTGGAAAATGGGACCAATGGGAAATTGGGGGGTCATCAAGGGGACTTCTGGGGAGCAGGAGGAATGGGGTCCTGTTGGTCTCTGATTACATAATGTTACAGTGAGTGTTGTTATGTGACTTGGGAGTGGGAGTGGAGAAGGTGGAAAATGGGACCAATGGGAAATTAGGGGGTCATCAAGGGGACTTCTGGGGAGCAGGAGGAATGGGGTCCTGTTGGTCTCTGATTACATAATGTTACAGTGAGTGTTGTTATGTGACTTGGGAGTGGGAGTGGAGAAGGTGGAAAATGGGACCAATGGGAAATTGGGGGGTCATCAAGGGGACTTTGGGGGAGTAGGAGAAATGGGGTCCTGTTGGTCTCTGATTAAATATTATAGTGAGCATCAGGAGTGGGAGCGGAGAAGGTGGAAAATGGGACCAATGGGAGGTTGGGGGTTCATCAAGGGGACTTTGAGGGAGTAGGAGGAATGGGGTTCTGTTGGTCTCTGATTACATAATGTTACAGTGAGTGTTGTTACGTGACTTGGGAGTGGGAGTGGAGAAGGTGGAAAATGGGACCAATGGGAAATTGGGGGGTCATCAAGGGGACTTCTGGGGAGCAGGAGGAATGGGGTCCTGTTGGTCTCTGATTACATAATGTTACAGTGAGTGTTGTTACGTGACTTGGGAGTGGGAGTGGAGAAGGTGGAAAATGGGACCAATGGGAAATTAGGGGGTCATCAAGGGGACTTCTGGGGAGCAGGAGGAATGGGGTCCTGTTGGGATCTGATTATATAATATTACAGTGAGTGTTGTTACATGACTTGGGAGTGGGAGTGGAGCAGGTGGAAAAATGGGACCAATGGGAAATTGGGGGGGTCATCAAGGGGACTTTGGGGGAGTAGGAGAAATGGGGTCCTGTTGGTCTCTGATTATATGTTATAGTGAGCATCAGGAGTGGGAGCGGAGAAGGTGGAAAATGGGACCAATGGGAGATTGGGGGGTTCATCAAGGGGACTTCTGGGGAGCAGGAGGAATGGGGTCCTGTTGGTCTCTGATTATATGTTATAGTGAGCATCCGAGTGGGAGTGGAGAAGGTGGAAAATGGGGCCAATGGGAGATTGGGGGTTCATCAAGGGGACTTCTGGGGAGCAGGAGGAATGGGGTCCTGTTGGTCTCTGATTATATGTTATAGTGAGCATCAGGAGTGGGAGTGGAGAAGGTGGAAAATGGGGCCAATGGGAGGTTGGAAGTCCATCAAGGAAGAGGAAGGGGCCTGCTGGGGAGCAGAACGGCGGGGGTCCTGCTGAGATCTGATAACATTATGCTGTAGTCAGCCTTATTATGTGACTTCCCATGAGGATCTCATTTGTGGGAGTGGAGAAAATGGAAAATGGGGCCAACGGAAGGGTAGGAGTCCTTCAGGGAATAGCAAGGGGACTTCTGGGGAGCAAAAGGAGCGAGGTCCTGTTGAGATCCAATATTGCAAGGCTGTAGCCAGCAGGATTCTGGGACTTCCTCAGGAGCGGGAGTGGAGAAGGTAGAAAATGGGGACGGTGGCCAGTTGGGAGTCCATCAAGTGGACTTCTGGGGAGCAGAAGGAGCTGGGTCCTCTTGGGATCGGATAACACGATGCTCCAGTCATCAGGATTCCCTGACTTCCCTTCCCCCCTTCCCCTCACGGAGAGGGGGGCCAACGGAGGTGGGCGTTTGGGCCCCCAGAAAGTACTTAATAAATACAGAGGGGCTCCCTGGCAAAAGGACAAGAGCTCAGGGGCTTTGAAGGCAGAGGCTGACATAAACTCAAACATCACACGTGGAAGGGAGAAAAGCCAGGTCTTTGCCAGCGAGAGCAGGGCAGAGTGGGGGGCTAGAGGCTGGAGGGCGGACGTATGTGTGTGGGGGGGCGAGGGAGTCATTTGAGAAGACGGACTCTCTGGCGGGCCTCAATGGCTGCTAATTCTGAGTCTGTGGATTGGGAATCAAAGTGCTTTGGAAGTAAAGTAGCCATAAAATGGCTGGCGACATCGTGACCCCTTTTCGGGAGGCAGATCCCCCTACGTCTCCACCGGCCCCTCAGCTGCCCGAGACCCGCCCCCCCCCCGGGGCACCACATCCTTCCCTCCTCCCGAAGAACCCCCCCGGGGCCCCTCCCCCCAGCCAAAGGGGTGCCTCCAAATTCAGGGCAGGAAGGAGGGTCCCCGCTGGCTGGTGGGAAAATTAAATATTTGGGATGTGATATCCCTCAGATTATCCCCAGAGATAATCCCCCTGGGGGCTGCAGCTGCTGCAGCCACCTCCTACCCCCCAGCTCTTGGGCTCCTGGGGTAAGGGGGAGGAGGAGGGGCAGGCCAGAAGAAGGAGATAAGTGAAGAAGTCCCGAGCCAAGGAAGTGGGGGGCTGGGCCAGGGGCAAACCGACTTACAGGCAGCTCTGGAGGTCGGCGCGCTGGGGGTAGAGAGAAGACAAGCATATGGTTAGTGTAGCGCTCTGGGAAGGCTCCTCCGAGGCTCTGGGCCCAGAGGAATTGTGGGGAGATGAGCCAAGGGCTGCAGGAATTTCTCTGAGTGGAACATGGATAAGATGCAGAGTTTCAGCTGGCCCTCTCGCTACCAGGAGCTAGCTCACCTCTCCGTCTCTGGGCCGTCCCCTTTCTTCATCCGTAGGCGCTTCGAGGAGCCTCGAACGCTGCCTTCTGTTCCAAAATAGCGTAGATTTCCATCTAGACGGGATGTCAGAGGCCATCGAGCCCACCCCTTGACGGGTTAAGAAACTGAGGTTTAGAGAGGTCAAATTATTTGTCCAAGGAAATTCAGGTCATAACATGTCAAAGGTAGGATTTGAACCCATCTCTTTTGGGTTTGGCATCGGGAGCCCGAGAGTTGACCCCTAATGCTGGGTTACTTTACCTGAGACTCGGTTTTCTCATCTATGAATGAGCATAGTAAACACTTTTACTACTTGTCTCACAGAGCTGTCATTAGGAAATCATTTTGTCCACCTCCCAGTGCCACAGGAAGTGAGTTCTTTTTTTTTTTATCTCGCTGCAGGTCAGTTTTCTTGTCTGTAAAATGGAAATCACAATACCGGGGTATTAATACTGTCGAGGCCGTTGTAAGGAAAGCACCAGGGAAGCAGCTCGGTACCATGAAAGGAGTGTTAGATTCTGGGGCAAAGAATCTGGGTCCAAATCCCTCCCGATCACTCGAGGGCTATCCGAGTGACTTGAGGCAAATCGTTAACCTTTTTAAGCCTCAGTTTCCTTAACCGTAAGATGAGAGATTGCACCGGATGGTCTTGTTAGTCCCTTTTAGGTCTGGGACCTTACGGCTCAATGATCCTAGCGGGGAAATAGATGTTTGCTGTATAATAACATCCAAGTGTTTCTGAACAGGACCTTGTTCCCCTACCTGCCTCATGGGCCTTGTCAGGAGAGTTCTGGGTGCCCGGAATGGGGGGACTGGGTTTGCCTTTCTTTGTATCCCCAGCATTTAGCTTGGGCCTCGTGAATCCGAGTTGCCGGGCGTGTGGCCGCTCCTTCCCGGGGGTCTCAGATATAGGACGAGCTGGGGGCTCCGGCTACGGGAGAGAAGGCCCCTCGTTCTTTGCTCTCTTCTGGTTTATTGTAAATACCCGCACTGAGATTTGTTTAAAATCCTTTTTGGTGAAGTCCGGGGTACCCAGGGCAGCCAGGGGGTGCCCTGGTGGGTGGAGCGCCCAGCCTAGAGTCAGAAAAACCCGAGTTCAGATCTGGCTTCGGACACTGACAAGTTGTGTGGTCCCGGGCGAGTCTCACTCACACTGCCTCAGTTTCCTCATCTGTCAGAGGAGCTGGAGAAGGAATGGCAAACCCTTCCAGAACGTTTGCCAAGAAAACCACAAGAAAGTTACGGCCGAACAAAAAGCGGATCTATTCAACCAAATAGCAGGCTAGTGGACTGGTGGTGGCGGCCAGTTGGCAGTGCCGAACAGATAGCCAGTCCCAGGGGAGCTAAGACTTCTGGGTAAATGCCCTATCACACACAACCTGAAAACGTACAATCCCCACTTATATTAATTAAGGATGATAGCAAGAGATCTTAGAGATTTTCTAAGTCCCCCCTTTTACGGATAAGAAAACTGACCCCCAGAAAGGGGCAGTGACTGGCCTAGAGTCACATAGCTTATACGTAGGAGAGCAAGGTTTGAACCCAGTCTGCGCGGTTTCCCTCTCCGTTGCTCTTTTCGTGGCATTGAGCCGTCTCGCCCGCCTCCTCTCTCTCAGCAGGGGCTAAGAAGATATAAACTGGGGCCCCTGACTGCCTCAGGGAGCTGTGGGAGGCCAGCAAATGGGAGGCAAAATGGAGCGCTCACTTGAGAATCTGTCCAGCCTAAAAGGAAGTGTCTCCTAAGTCACTCCAGGGGAACTGCCCTCCTCATGATCACTCTCGCTCCTGGGGTGGTGGGGAGTGGACTCTGGGGTTTAGAGACAAATTAACCCCGGCCACAGAGCGGGAGTGGGGGCAGGGACCAACAGGCTGGGGCGCAAGAAAAGACAAAATGGCCCGCAGCTCCCGGCCAAGCCCGTGAGCCCGCCATCTTAGAATCATGAATTTAGAGTTGGAGTCTTAGAGTCCAATCCTTAGTCCCCCATTTTATAGATGCGATCACCGAGGCCCAGAAAGATAAGCACGGCAGCCCAGTGCTAGACCCCTCACGTGTGGGCCCCTCAAAGCCACCCTCGGGCTTAAAGTATCTTACAGGTCACCAGAACCCCAAGCCCCCAGCTTGGGCTCACTTTTATGGGCAGCCAGAAAGGCTGCATCGCTCGCAAGCAAAAGACATTTAGTTAAAGAGCCAGATAAGGGACAAGGATTCAGTCCCTCCTACCAGGAACACGTGGGACCCCTTCTCCCAGAGCGCCCCATGCTAGTGGAGGTGGGAGGAGGGAGGACGACCGACCAGGCGCACAGGCAGCCCATGAATCAGTTTGTGTTTGCTCCCCGCCAAGGGCTGTACTAAAGGCTGGAGGGTTTTAAAAGTCCCCCCCCCTCGCCCCCCACCTTACATTCTAATGGGGGAGACACACGCCCAGGCTCTATAACTAATGAATCAGCCGGCATGTCTTGTCACTCATTAGGGATAGCTTGGTACAATGGACAGGAGGCTGGGCCTGAACTCAGGAAGAGCCAAGTTCAAATCGGGCCTAAGACATGTATTGCCTGTGTGGCCCTGGGCAATTCACTTCACTTCTGCATGCCTCAGTTTCCTCATCTGTAAAATGGGGAGAAGAAAAGCACTTTCCTCTTAGGGGTATTGTGAGAGTCATAAGATAATATTTGTAAAGTGCTTAGCACAGTGACTGGCACATAGGAGGTGCTTAATAAAAACCACTTATTCCTTTTCTTCCCTTCCCTTGCCTTGTCTTTCCATCCCTTCCCTTCCCTCCCTCCCTTCCCTTCCTTTGCCTTTCTCCTTCTCTCTCTTTCTGTCTCTGTCTCTGTCTCTGTCTCTGTCTCGGTCTCTGTCTCTGTCTCTGTCTCTCTCTGTCTTCTCCTGTCTCACTCTCTCTCCTCTCTTTGTGCCTTTCTCTGTCTCTCTCTGTCTCTCTCCCTGTCTCTCTCTCTGTGTCTCTCTCTCCTCTTTCTCTCTCTTTCCTTTCTCTCTCTCTCCTCTCTCTCTTTCTCTCTCTCTTTCCCTTTTTCTCTATCTCTTTCTCTCTCTCCTCTTTCTCTTTCTCTCTCTCTGTCTTTTTCTCTGTTTCTTTCTCTCTCTGTCTCTCTCTTTCCTCTCTCTCTCTCTTTCTGTCTGTCTGTCTCTCTCTCTCCCTGTCTCTCTCTCTCTGTCTTCTCCTGTCTCGCTCTCTCTCCTCTCTTTGTGCCTTTCTCTGTCTCTCTCTGTCTCTCTCCCTGTCTCTCTCTCTGTGTGTCTCTTTCTCTCCTCTTTCTCTCTCTTTCCTTTCTCTCTCTCTCCTCTCTCTCTTTCTCTCTCTCTTTCCCTTTTTCTCTATCTCTTTCTCTCTCTCCTCTTTCTCTTTCTCTCTCTCTGTCTTTTTCTCTGTTTCTTTCTCTCTCTGTCTCTCTCTTTCCTCTCTCTCTCTCTCTCTCTCTCTCTCTTTCTGTCTGTCTGTCTCTCTCTCTCCCTGTCTCTCTCTCTCTGTCTTCTCCTGTCTCGCTCTCTCTCCTCTCTTTGTGCCTTTCTCTGTCTCTCTCTGTCTCTCTCCTTGTCTCTCTGTGTCTCTCTCTCCCCTCTTTCTCTCTTTCCTTTCTCTCTCTTTCTCCTCTCTCTCTCTTTCTCTTTTTCTCTATCTCTTTCTCACTCTCTCCTCTCTCTCTCTCTCCCCCTGTCTCTCTTTCCCTCCCTCCTTCCTTCCCTCCCTTCTTCCTTCCCTTTCTCCCTCCCTCCCTCCCTATCTTTTCCTTCCTCCCTATTAAGTTCTTTTATGCAGCAGGCATTGTGTGGGTGACTGCAGGTGCAAAGAAAAGCCACAACAGCATCCGCCCTTAAAGACTTTCCATTCCAGTGAGGGCGCCGTGTGCCATACATTGGGCTACACAAGATACCCATAGAGAGGAAAGATAAGTTCTGAGGAGAGCGGGAGGGCCGCCCTACAGGAGAGAGACATTTGAATTGAATTGCAAGATTGAGATTCTAAAAGGCAGAGGTGGGGGGGAGCATTCCAGGCAAGGGGCACAGCTAAAGCAAAGGAACGGAGGTAGGGGATGAAGTGTCCTGTGGGAGGAATGGCACGAGGGCTAATAGGACCACAGCACAGAGTGCATGGAGGAGACCAGAAAGGGGAAAGGATGCAGGTTGAGAAGAGCTTTGAGAGCCAAACTGAAGACTTTATCGTTGATCCTGGAGGTGATAGGGAGCCACTGGAGTTTATTGAGTAGAGGATACGTGTCCGGACTCAGACTATAGGAAAATCATTTTGGCATCTGTGTGGAAGCCGTATTGGAGTCGGAGGAGATCTGAGGCAGGAAGGCCCGCCGGGAGGATACCGTGACGGTCCAAGTGAGGGAAGTCGTGGGCCTAAACTGGAGAAAGGAGACGGAAAGGGGCACACGTCGCAGACACATGCGGGGTCAAGGGACACGTATGAAGGGCACATCCATAGGACATACGGTACCGGGAAGTATGGGCAGTTGGGACTACTCCTACGTCCGGTGCTTCAACATTACTGCTATCCTCTGGTGATATGATATTGCTTTCTACTATTCTCTCAAAGGCTACTCCAAAGCATCCTTTGCTGATGCCCATCATGCTCCTCTCTCTGGAGGGGGTGGGGGTGGGTTATGATGCCTCTGGAGACCTTGGTCACCCTGTCCGCCTCACGAATGTTGAACCGCTCTCGGCTCCCACGTGCTGGGGCGTAACGGCTAGTGAGCCCGTCCCCGGCGGGGGTAGAACTAAAGCCGTTTTAACGTGCGGCCTACACAGGTCAAGCAGAAAAACAACAACAATAAAACCCCAAACTCCCGTGGTAAACTTAAGCCCGCTCTTCAAGGTAGCTGGGCAATACCGTGGCCCGGATTCGGGAGGACCCGAGTTCACATCTGACCTTGGACACTTACCAGTCTGGGCAAAAAAAAAGAGGTAACAATAGCATGCTTTGTAGGGTGTGTGAAGATCAGATTAGAGCGCTTAACACATTGTAGGCTCTAGACAAATGATGCTTCTTTCCCATCTTTGCCCGATGTTTCACCCTTGCTGTTCACTCGAGGCCCCTGGCCCCAGCCTCCAATCTGACTTGGGGTTAGAAAGTTCCTTCTTGAGCCTTATGGGATTCCTAATTGTCAGTCTATGCCCCCATACCCACTTCAGGTATTCCACTCAACAGAGCCCCACGGGAAGTGTGTGAGGGCTGGAATCGACAGGCTCCCCTCAGCTCCCATAATGCTTTTCAACATGCAAGGAAACCCAGGGAAAGGGCAAAAGGAACACGTGGAGCCCTCGTTCTCCCTTCCACCTCCATTATGCACAGCTGTCAGTCCCGAGACCGCCGACCGTTCGGCCTCCTGCTTAGGGCCCCAAAATGACTCCCCCCAAATGACGTGGCTAGGAGGTGGGGACCCAGACCTCTGCGTCCAGATTGAACGCTCTGTGTCGTCCGGCCCCAGCGCCTCGCGAGGAAGGCCGGTGGGGCACCGCTGTGAAAGGTGGGCCGGAAAACCACGCGGGAGGCTATTCACATAGGCCAAGTGAATGAAGAGCTGGCCCAGAGCCCCTTGAGGAGACAGTGTCTGTCCGCAGGGGCCAAGAGAGCAGAAGGCACCCGAATGGGACACCGAGGCCTCCAACCCGAGACCAACAGATACAGGCCGGTGGGGGAAAACCACAGCGCTGGGCTGCTCGGAAGAGTCCTGGGGGTTCCCTGCACGCTCCCCCCTGTACAGACAGACATGGCACTCCCAGTCGGCCAGGGAGGACGCAGAAGGGTAACCCAGTGGGCTCATCTGGGGCCCTCTCCCCACATTAGGCCTGGCCAGCCTGCCAGAGGCCTCTGGGGCCTGGGGGAGCCGCGGCAAGCAGCCCCACACTGGGAAGAAAGCCTCCTCTGTGCCGCCGCCGCCGCCGCCGCATATTAAGGCTGGGGGGGGTGGGGGTGGGCTGGTGGCCAGAGCTGCCGGAATGTGAAGAATGTGGTCTTGTGACCGTGGCCCCGAGCCCGGGCCCCCGTGGCACTGGGGAGGGAAGGAGGCCCGGGAGAAGGCCACGGAGGGGCCCGGGAGGAGGCCACAGAGGAGCCGGCCTGAAAGCTCTCGGTCTTCCCCGGGAGATCCGAAGAGCTCTGCTCGGACTCAGGCCGGGAAGGATAGGGTCGGCTCCCAGCATGCTGCAAACAGGGACGCCCCACCTCGGGCACTGGGGACCTCCAGAGTCCTACCTGAGTCAGCAAAGGCTTTCCTACCCAAATTGCTGCCTGCAGGACCTTGGGCAAGTCACTTTACTTCCCTGGGCCTCAGTAAAATGAGGAGGGGGCATGGTAGAGTAGATGGCCTCTGAAGACCCTTCTAGCTAGATCTGTGACCCTAGGCATGACCTTGGCAAGTCCTTTCAGCTCTGTGAACCTCAGTTTCTTCATCTGTACAACGAAGGGGTTAAACTAGCTGGTCTGTGAGGTCCCGTCTGGTTCTAAATCTGTGCCTCTGTGTGTGTGTGTGTGTGTGTGTGTGTGTGTGTGTGTGTGTGTGTGTGTATGATCCCTTGACCCTCTGCCTCCTCAAATCTTTTCTCCTGGGAGCTCTCCTTCCTGCTTTTCTGGGACTCTCTCCTGATTTCCCCCATCTCCCACCTATGTTCCCAACCCTGACATGAGCATTCATTATTCCACAACAGATTTCTTTCATCCAAGCAAAAGCCAGTTCCCTGCTTCCTGGGAACCGGCCCAGAACAAGGTCCAAACCAAGTGGACCAGGTCTCTCAGAGAGACAGTGGGAGCTCAAAGGTAGCTACTTTCAGAATCATCCTGGTGACTTTGGGGTGGCAGGAGGGGAAGATCTTACCCCTGAAATTTACTCCACGTCGCCTTGGACGAGTCACTTTGGGCCTTAGTTTCCTCCTTTGTAAAATGAAAGTTTGCTTTCTTGTCTCTCTGTCTTTGTTTCTATGTCTCTGTGTCCCTGTCTCTCCATCTTTGTCTCTCTCCATTTCTCTCTCTTGCTTTCTTTCTTCCTCCTCCCTTCTTCCTTTCTTCCTTCCTTCCTTCCTCCCTTCCTTTCCTCCTTCCTCCCTCCTATCTTTCTCTTTCTTTCTTTCTTTCTTTCTTTCTTTCTTTCTTTCTTTCTTTCTTTCTTTCTTTCTTTCTTTCTTTCTTTCTCTCTTTCTTTCCTTCTTTCTTTCTTTCTCTCTTTCTTTCCTTCTTTCTTTCTTTCCTTCTTTCTTTCTTTCCTTCTTTCTTTCTTTCTCTTTCTTTCTTTCCTTTTTCTTTCTTTCTTTCCCTTCCTTCCTTCCTTCCTTCCTTCCTTCCTTCCTTCCTTCCTTCCTTCCTTCTTTCCTTCCTCCCTTCCTCCCTTCCTTCCTCCTCCCTTCCTCCCTTCCTCCCTTCCTCCCTTCCTTCCTCCCTTCCTTCCATTGTTTATTGCAGCCTAAGTTTTCTTTTTTTTAAAATTGCCTTCAATTCTCCCATCTCCTTCCCTTGTAACCAAAAACAACCTCCCTGTACTTCCTACATGGACAGGCTCTGGTAGCCTATGCAGTGTTTCCCCCCAGTCCCTCACCACTACAAGGAAGAAAGGGAGGTTGACTCTCATCTCCGGGGTTAAGCTTGGCCACATCACTTTGCCCTTTCTAGGGGCAGTTCTCCTGCCAGCTAGTCCTCTCCCCTCTCCCGATTGGTCCTCCCCTCTCTGGCCCCACCTAGATCCTTTGTAGTTCTGCTTCCTTATCAAAAATTTGAGCTCTGGCTTGGAGTCATGAAGAGCCCGAGTTCAAATCCAGCATCAGAAACTTTGTAGCTGCATGACCTAGGCAAATCACTTAAGTTCTTTTTGCCTTCAGCCATCGGAGAAGGAAATGGCGGCCCACTCCTGTACTTTTGCCAAGAAAACCCACCGGACAGCTATGACGTGCTTCGGGGTCATAGAGTCAAAGACGACTGAAATGACTGAACAAGTGTTCTCTGGGGGGGGGGGGGGGGATACGTTGGCAAATATAGTTGTCAAAAACAAAAATATCAATAAAATATATTTCTGGGAAAATATTCACCTTAGCAAAGTCTTCCCTTAGAATAGCAGCCATTGCCTAGATAATAAGGAACTAGAGGTAACGGAATCGGGAAACAAGCTTTGATTTTCTCCCGGCCTTGTGAAATGGAGTCTTTGGGCCGGGGGATTTCTAAGGTCTCACCGAGCTATTGTGTCGAGTGACTCTAATAAAGGAGGTGGAGGATTGGAATCCTGACAAATGCTCCGGGCAAACCATACCACAGTGGTAGCCTGGCTCGGTGAAAGGATGCCGAGCTGGGAATCGGGAGCCGTGGGTTCAGATCCTGCCTTTGTGTGATCGTGGCTGTGTCGCTGACCCTCTCTAAGCTCTGGGCTCTTCATAAAGCTGTTATGAAGGAAGGTCTCGGTGAATCTTAAAATAATATAGAAATGGGAGCTAGTATTGGTATTATCCCAAAGGCAGTTGTATGGACATGATGACCTTCATCTTCTTCCAAGATGATCACTTCTATGCTAAGGATTTTTTTTGGTCTAGACTGTGATTTTATTGGTATAGGGAACTCCTAGTGAGAAAATGCCCTCTTCCAGGGCTGATTCCTGCCCTGCAGTAGAGTTTCAGAAAGGTTCCTGAGGCAGTGAGAGGGGAAATAACTTCCTCCAGAGGTGTGACTCGAACCCTGGCTTCAGAGCCGGCTCTGCATCCACTAGTGCTTATGGGCCACATAGACGGCCAGTATAACGCCGATCCCTCCCTGGCGATGGGGCTCTCCGCTGCTCGGCACGTCCATAAGCCCTGAATTCTGGGAGATCTCTAGTTAGGAGTGACAGCAGCACAAGGGCTTGGGCTGTTGAGGCAAAGGAAGTGAGCTTAATTCTTCTCCTTGTTTTGTTTTCAGTGTTTCCTGACAGAGGAGGAGCAGAAGGATGTAGGTAAGTGAACTCGGCGTGCGGACCGGGGTGGAGTTCGGGAACGCAAGAGAAGGGAAAGGAGCCTTTCAAAACGGGCTCCCGTCCATGTGGTCCCGAAAACGACGGCCACCGTGGAAGCAACGGCGAGTAAAAGACCTATGTCTTTTACTAGCCGTCCTCTGTGGCTTATGTTACAGGCTGTCACACTGAGGAAGCTCAGGGCCAGCTGCCAGTAACCGTGTCCCTTGTAAGCAATTACAGGAAACAGAGCTATGGTCCAAATATTGGCTGACCTTGAATATAGGCCACACCCCTAAAACAAGATCTCTTTGCAAAGAAAAAATAAGCATCCACTGGAAAATCCTTCCATAAGATGAATATATTTTGAAAACTGGGAAAGGCTTGTTTAAAGAGCTTTCGGGTCGAGTAAAGATATTTTAGTCTTTTCGACTCGTCACCGTTAACTCATCCAGAGCACGACTGAAGAGGGAATTGCAGATTTTGAAGCGGCAGACACAATGGATAGAGTCCGGACCCGGCATCGAGAAGACCGGAGTTCAAATCTGGCCTCAGATACATAGCTGTGTGACCCTGGACAAGTCATTTAACCTCTATTTGTCTTGGGGGCAGTCAGGTAGCTGGGATAGAACGCTGGGCATAACATTGAGAAGAGCAGAGTTCACATCTCTGTGTCTCGGACACTTCCTAGCAGCGTGACCCTGGGCAAGTCACTTCATCTCTGCCTCAGTTTCCTCAACTGTAAGAGGAGGATAATAATAGCATCTACCTCTCAGAGTTGTGGTGAGGATCAAATGAGATAATATTTGGAAAGCTTCTAGCCCAGTGCCGGGTATATAGTAGGTGCTATGTAAATGCTTATTCCCTTCTCCCCCACCCCCCAACTCTGTAAGAGTCCTCTTTGATAAAATGGGATAAAATTGGCCAGCGTACAAGAGCCCAGCAATGTTTGTGATCACGGGGCAGGCTTCTGAAGCAGAAGGGATGGCGTTACTCCATTGTTGTTCAGAAGCACCACTTAGGAGCCGGGTTCAGAATTTGCCTTCGTGCTAGCTACTCACGGGCATCAGAGGCTGTGCTTTAGCCAACTGTTTGTGTGGGATGAATGACTCCCTTTAATTTCTGCTCATGGGATCAGAGCCCTCTGTTCTGTAGGCATCTTGGGAACGGGTAAAATAACTCACCCAAGGTCACATGGCTAGTAACTAGCAGCCAAGAGTTCATCCCAGGTCTTTTGATACTCTGTCCAATGTCCTTTCCACTTCTTAAAGCAACACCTGGGATGAAGTTCCAGGGAGGGTGCAGGGAAGAGATGTTCACAAAGATCATAGTGGCTCAACAGTAGCAGGGATGGGCACCGGGATGGGCACCGGGATGGGCACCGGGATGGGCGTGAGACTGAAGAGTCCGGAAGCTACCAGAATTGGCTGAAACGATGCTGACAGACTCGGTAGGGATGGGGGGACACCGGCACCCTCCTCAATCCAAGCTAGCGGGATGCAGAGCACCCAGAGCCCTGCTGTGGCACTGGACACAAAGCTCAAGTTCTTGTCTTAAATGAATTTAGGTGAGCAGTGTGTGGGCCTCAGTTTCTCCATCTGTAAAATAGCTATAATAACCCTTGCACCACTAACCTCATGGTGGGGGGGGGGATTGTGACAAAATGTTCTGTAAACTGTAAGGAGCTTTATAGAAGTGGGACCTATCATTGTTTATAGTTGTTATTATAGAAAATGATTCTCCTCTTGTTCTATGGAGATCAGCTAGAAATGGTCCCGGGACAGGTCACTTTATTGTTATCCTTTTATCATTTCAAGTTCTGCACACTGTTACGCTTTCAAACTGTGGTGACTCCGAGCAACCTTCTGTGCCTCAGTTTCTTCCTCTGTAAAAAGTAGGGGTTGAACTTAAATGGCTTCTGAAGTTCCTTCTAGCTCTATATCTGTGATCCCTATGAAGACTTATTAGAGAACAGCATGACTTAATGGATAGTGTTGATCTCCAAACCAAGAAGACGTGGGTTCAAGTCCTACATATATTTGCTGGATGTATGATCCCATCACTTCAGCTCTCAGTCCTCTAGGGATCTCTCTAAGACTAGAAGTTACAGAGAAGGGACCAGAATCCCCCACCTAGAGCAACAAAATCCCAGATCTGGCGTTTGTGTCAATTCGAGTGTATTTCCCAGTCATCGGACAATTACATAGGTATATAAAATAACTGCTTTTTGTAATTGAATAAGAGCATTGGGATGTAAACTTATCTTCTTCAGGGTCACTAAAAGCATCCTGGGTACGATTAAGGTAGGAGACAATACGAGATCATGACGCATGTGTCTTCCGGCCCACATGGTTTTGAATTCTTCTCAGTCTCTATGTTTCGGAAACATTTTGTTCCATGCGATTTGGAGATTATATGAGTACTTGGTATGGCAACATCTATTTCCAAAGCCGTTCCTAAGTTTCCGTGGAATAGTGTTATGTTTGCGCAATTGTGACCAACCAGTCAATATGTGCTAATGTTCCTGTTCTAGTCCTGTCGATCAGTCAGTTCTTAAAACTATTGTGAGATCTAAATCAATAATTTGGGGATTTGTCATCTGATAGTCCACCAAATATTATGAGCTTCTGATGTCTAATTCCGGCTCCCAGGTCAAATCTTGCTAAATATTCAATAGATGCTGGTTTTTTTTTTTCAGATTGTAGTGTGTTATGTACCTTCTATCATTTTCTTGCATGATTTCCATCAATCATTCAATCCAGGCTCCTTAAGGACAGCCCTTTGGTAATTTCTGGTGGCAATGACCTGGTTCGTCTTAAACCTTCCTAGTTCCATAAACAAATCCGTGCCACTCATTTATTTATTTGACACTTCTTTGTCGACATAATTTGTGGCCTAAGTACATACAGATGTTGCCCATAGAAGGCCTTGTGATTCCACTCTTGGATCTGACTGAGCCTTTTATAAGTTCTATCTGGAAATAAATCTGAAGACAACAAAGTCCCCATACAATCTTTTCTCCTAAATCCACTCTTTTCCCGAATTTCTCTATTCCTGTCAATGGTATCACTCTCCTTCTATTTCCCTAGACTTATAACCTTAGTGTAACTTTGGATTTCTCATTCTCCCTCACTTAACACATACATTCAGTTGACAAATCTTATATAATTGTCACTTCCGTGATATCTCTCACATATGTAGCTTTCTCTCCATTCAGACGGTCACGATCCTAGTTTAGACCCTCATCATCTCTCACCTGAATCTCCTAATTATCATCTGTGCCTCAAGTCCCATCTCACTCCATTACATTTTCCACACTGCTGCCAATGAGATTGTCACTCTCCTGCTCAGTAAACTTCAATAGCTCCCTCTAGGATCAATATAAACTCTTATGCTTGACATTCATAACCCCCCCATAAGTTGGCCATTATATTCTTTCCTGAATTTACAACACATTACATACTCACCTTCACCCATGGAACTATCCAATTGAACTGAATCCTTATTGTTTCTTCCACATGGCGCTTCATTTTCCAACTCTGTTCCTTTGGGTTGGCTGTGTATACCTGGAATGCACTCGTTCTTCCCTTCTGCCTTTCAGAATCCCTGGCTTCCTTCAAGACTCAGTTTAAGCACTCCCTTCTCCATAAATCATTTCCAGATCCCCTCAGCAGGCAGTGCCCTCCCTCTGAAAAAAAAATCTATTTTGTATACAGGTATACCTTGGAGATTTTGTGGGTTCAATTACAGATCGCGGCAATAAAGTGAATATCGCAATAAACCAAGTCACACGACTGTTTCGGTTTCCCAGGGCATATTAAAATTACGTTTATACTATATTGTAGTCTTTTAAGTATACGATAGTATTATGCCTAAAAATGTACATGCTCTAATTTTCAAATACTTCATTACTAACAAAAGCTCACCCTCATCTAAACCTTCAGCGAGTCTTTCTCCTGGTGGAGAGTCTTGACTCAGTGTTGATAGCCTCTGATGGATCAGGGTGGTGACTGCTGGAGGTTGGAGTGGCTGTGGCCGTTAAAGTAAGACAGCAGAAAAATCTGCTGCATCGATCAGCTCTTACTTTCACTTGAATACTTAGAGGCCATTGTAGGGTTATTAATGGGTCTAATTTCAATAATTTTGTATCTCAAGGAAAAGAGAAGTGTGAGGAGAGAAGGAGAGATAGGGGAACAGTCAGTGGGTGTAGCAGTCAGAACACAAAACTATCTTATACGGGCACTGTTCATGGTACCTCTAAACAAGTACAATGGTGACATCAAATGGATCGACATAACAAATAAAATAATAATCTTTGAAATATTGAGAGAATTATGAAAAGTGACACAAAAATGATGTGAAACTGATGTGATGCGGTTCGAGAAATAGCACTAACAGGCTTGCTCTATGTAGGGTTGCCATAAATATTCTATTTGTAAAAGATGCACTATCTGCAAAGTGCAATAAAGAGCAACAAAACGACATATGTCTGTATACGTATGTAGCCCATATGAGTTCTGAGCATACTTATCCCAACTCCCATTCCGACTCCCACAGATAATTCATCTCCCTGAGCTTGACTACATAGTTCTGTCTGGGTTCCCCTAAAGAGTCAGGTGTGATTTTCTAATATTACCCCCCCCTCCTATGTTGTCCCCAGTGTTTATCAGCTGAGAATCATTTAGTTAGCCATTCTTTTGAAAAGGAACATTTAGGAAGGTGATAGAAGAACAGTTCGTACAAAATGTCCCCCCTAAAGTCGGGAAAACAATCTCCCACAAAGACGTATGTCTGTGTAGAGCCAGTAGGAGTAGATACAACCACAGAGAGCAGGGAGTCCTTTTTTTCCCCATTCGTGGAATATTGAAAAAATTCGCTTTAGGCAAGGCCTAATAGCTTCCCTGGGTTCCTTGTATAGCCCCGAGTCCAGTCTGTCCTTGGCTCCTAATGAAATAGACATTGCCACCAGTTGGTCCAAGGATGCCATTTAGGACACAGATGGAAAGATGAGAAGTCTGATACCCTTCATGGCATCCAGGAAAGGTGGAAAAGCAAAGCTCAGAGGAGCCTTGGAATTCCGAAGGTTGGAGCTGGGAGGGGCCTTACAACATAGAATGACAGAACTGAAAGGGGCCTTAGAACATGGAATGGTAGGGCTGGGAGGGGCCTTGGAACAAAGAACATAAAATATGGAGTGCTGGAGCTGGAAGGGACCTCCCCTCTAGACTGCTTCCCTGCCTTGGTGGCAGCATCTCTGTGGAGGTGTTTATTTTGATTGCTATGGCGGCAGACAAGAGGGGACCTATTCTGGGGTGGGAACACTGCTTTGATCAGCACACATCTGCTTCCCCCTTCCCCCCACCATTTCTGGCCTGTCACTACCGGCAGTTCCTGCTTTGGAAATGAGCATTCTGGGGGCACAAGGTCCGTGAGCCTCCCTCCCTGTCTGAGGGAAGGACAGACTTCTCTATATCAGAGACACCAACTGCAAAGGCTAAAAAGGAACCCCCAAAGCCTGAAATAACCCAAACACCAGCCCACAGCTGCTGCGATGGAGCTGAATCACTGTTGGGTTCCACTGCAGGTCCCTGTGTGTGCATGCGAAGCATGCGTGCTCATGGGGCACGTGTGCTCCGGAGGGATCCGCTGCTTCAGGTTCCTGACGAATGTGCATTTGCATGAACATGGTCACACAGGGTGGATGCGCACACTAGGAAGAGCACTTCCTGGCTCTGCTTGTGGGATCTATGTGTGTGTGGTTACACATGCGTGTGTCTACGTGTGCCCTGTGGTCTGTAGATCCACATCACGGACACCGTGTATGCGACACATGTGTGTATACACGCGTGTGTTACTATGTAGCCGTGATGTATGTTTATTTATGTTTGCACGCCTCTCTCTACACACAAAAGAACCAGCTTTTCCTCCATCCATCATCCCCCACCTCCACTGTAAGCTTTTACAAGGATAGGGCTGTGTCTTATATAATGTACCCTTGTGTGGTCATCCAAATTTGCCCTTATAAGATGTACAATCATAGATTTCAAGAGCAAGGCAGGACCTTGGAGATCATCTCTTCCTAACCCGGCGTACGGTAAATCTGAGAGCAGAAATTGGAAAGACTTTCGCCAGTCACATTGTGCGCCGGCGACCGGCCGAGCCACGCCTTAAGGACATGTCTTCTGATTTTCAGGTCCAATGGCCTGGTAGGCAATTATTAGCTTTGAGGGCCAGAAGGAAGTCACTTCCTTTCTCTAGCTTCCATTTTGATTCCCGTGAAGTAGGGAGAAAAGGAGGGCTGCCGAGCTGGAGCTGCTCTTAGAAGTGATTATAATGGAATTCCCCTTTAATCCCTCTGAGTCCCAAGGCATTGGGCCCAAAGTGACTTTGGACCTCAGGTCCCAGTGGTAAAGGCCTAAAGCATGTGGTATTGTCATCTGCCATTTGGACTGCTGCCCTGAGCCTTTTTCATAGACTGGAACCCAGCCAACACCTTTGACCTTAGCTCGGGAGTATCACGGTCCAGCCGTAACTCCAAGCCCCAAGATACCATAGTGTTCCACACAGGCCTCCCACTCCCAGCAGTTTGCAGCTTGCCTCCCCATGTTATAGCACTCGATTCCCAGCTCGGCTCGCCCCAGGCTCAAGCCGCTGACTTTTAAAATTTCCCCCAGATAGCTGCTCTCCATCAATCAAAGAGCTTGCCTGGTGATGTCCCAGGGCACGGTTCTCTGGAAACCCGAGTACAGAGACTCTCTCTCCGTAGCAATGCTCGCTCAGAATTGTGGGAAATGAAGTCTCAGAGAAATGCTCACAGAATGCATGAGTCTGGGTGTTTACTTGCATGTGTGCATGTGTGTCTTCACGTTTAAGCAGCTGGCATTGGGCAACTTTTAAATTTTATTTTTATTTGATTTATTTATATTATTATTATATTATTTTAATAATTTATTATTTATCATTATATAGCATCTGATATTTTATTATCTATTTATATGATAAATAGATAATATTTATATAATATATATATTTTATATATATACTATAATGTATAATTTATAATATAATAAATATATAATATCTGTTTATATAATAGATGAATATAGATTAAAATAAATTTAATAATAAAATATTATTATATGTTTCTAATAAACTTATCTTGTTTATTAAGCACATGCTATGGACCAGGCTCTGGGCTAAAGCTCTGGAGGTACCCTGGCAAGCAGAGACTTACTGCCCTTAAAGAAAACTTACATTCTAATGGTGGAAGACTGCCCCCCCCCAAAAAAAAAAGGGAGCTAGAAAGGGGGAAGAGGAGTGGAAGCCCATAGAAGCAGAAGCAAAAGCGAGAGAGGGAAGGACAACCCGCCTCTGCCCAAAATGGAGATGTGGGAGAGCATCCCTAATGGGAGCAAGAGCTCTCCCAGGGATGTTCCGGGATGAGAAAGCAGCTGTGACAGTGGAAAAGTGTCAAGAGTCCCAAATCGAGCTGGGAGGGAATTCTTCCTGATGGAGATTTCTTCCGTTGCTGATAAAGGGGGAGAGAAGTCCCATTAGAGCCCTTTGTCCCCTGAAATAACTTCACTGTGGATTGCCTCAGACTGAGCCAGTAATCATTTGCATGCAGTTTGCATTGCATTGCATTTGTCTGGAAAGTCTCTCCCCACTGAGATGCATCAACAATTCCCCAGGCCATGTGTTTCCCGACTTCCCACTGGCCTGGACTCCTTTCCACAAGGGCTGCCTGTTTGCAGGATTATCTTGGGGGGCTGTGCAGAAGTGTAAAGACACCTTCTGTCTCACCTGGGTTGATAAGCGCTGATGGGCTAAATGAGTTCCACTCCTCATGTGTTCTCGCCCTTCCAGGGTCTCCTTATTCGTCGCTATATCACAGGCTCCTTTTGGAGGCTACTCCCTGGTTAAAAATCGACTCTGGGAGGGACAGGGGAGAATCCAGCGGGAAAAAGAACCAGATTTTCCTCCATCCGGCACCCCCCACCTCCGCCGTCAGCTTTTACAAGGACAGGGCTATGTCTTAATCATCTTTATATCTTCCCCCACCTGCCAGCACAGTACTTTGATCCTCAGGACAATCCTAGGAAGTTAGATAGTCACAAGTAATCCATTTTACAGATGAGGAAATTGATTTTCTGAAGGCCACACAGTTGATAAGGACAGGACACAGACGCAGCTGTCTTGCAAGCAAGTCCAATATTCTGTCTACTATCTGTCTCCCGTAGAGAGGAGACCCACAGGGATTGGAAGTGCCCCAAACTCTGCCTTCAGATCACATGGAATGATACGAGATATACAATATGATATATCCAAATAAGCGTGATACAGATGGGAATACAGTACATGGATAAGAGGAGCAGGCCGGGGAGGGAGATCAGGAAAAGGAGAAGTCGCTCCATTCAAATCTGATTCTTTGTGGGCCCAGCTGGAGTTTGCTCGGTAAAGATACCGAAGCAGGCGGCCATTTGCTTCTCCGGCCCCTCATTTCCAGGTTGGGGGAGAACAGGGAACGCTTCATGAAGAAGAAAAACCCAGAGCAGATTATTAGAGATGGCTAGTGCACCTCTGGAAAAAGAAGCAGCACACAGGGAACTCTCTGGGCTCTGTCGGGAAGAGCTTAGGACAGACTGGCTCTTCTTTTGACAACTCTACTAAAGGAGTAGATCAGGAAATGCTCGAGCTATAACCTACCTAATCTAGGTGGCTCCATGGAGACCATGCTGCTGATGGGCCTCTGTTTAAATTCGGTTTTACATATTTCTTAGCCAGGATGAAGTCGCTTAACCTCTGTGTATTTCACTTTCCTCTTCTGTAAAATGGGGATAATAAGAACACCCACCTTCCAAAAAAAACCCCAGTCTTACCTATTTCTTAGCCAGGATGAAGTCACTTAACCTCTGTTCATTTCACTTTCCTCTTCTGTAAAATGGGGATAATAAGAACACCTTCCTTCCAAGGTCAACGTGAGAGTCGAATAATTATTGTAAAGTGCTTATCACATAGTAGGTATATATTTAAAAAGCCAGTCTTACCTATTTCTTAGCCAGGATGAAGTCACTTAACCTCTGTTCATTTCACTTTCCTCTTCTGTAAAATGGGGATAATAAGAACACCTTCCTTCCAAGGTCAACATGAGAGTCGAATAATTATTGTAAAGTGCTTATCACATAGTAGGTATATATTTAAAAAGCCAGTCTTACCTATTTCTTAGCCAGGACTAAGTCACTTAACCTCTGTTCATTTCACTTTCCTCTTCTGTAAAATGGGGATAATAAGAACATCTACCTTCCAAGGTTGATATGAGAGTCACATAATTATTGTAAAGTGCTTATCACAGTGCCTGGCACATAGTAGGTGTATATTTAAAAAGCCAGTCTTACCTATTTCTTAGCCAGAACTAAGTCACTTAACCTCTATGTATTTTACTTTCTTCTTCTGTAAAATGGGGATAATAAGAACACCTACCTTCCAAGGTTGATATGAGAGTCACATAATTATTGTAAAGTGCTTATCATAGTGCCTGGCACATAGTAGGTGTATATTTAAAAAGCTAGTCTTACATATTTCTTAGCCAGGACTAAGTCACTTAACCTCTGTTCATTTCACTTTCCTCTTTTGTAAAATGGGGATAATAAGAACACCTTCCTTCCAAGGTCGATGTGAGAGTCAAATAATTATTGTAAAGTGCTTATCACATAGTAGGTATATATTTAAAAAGCCAGTCTTACCTATTTCTTAGCCAGGACTAAGTCACTTAACTTCTGTTCATTTCACTTTCCTCTTCTGTAAAATGGGGATCATAAGAACACCTACCTTCCAAGGTTGATATGAGAGTCACATAATTATTGTAAAGTGCTTATCACAGTGCCTGGCACATAGTAGGTGTATATTTAAAAAGCCAGTCTTACCTATTTCTTAGCCAGAACTAAGTCACTTAACCTCTATGTATTTTACTTTCTTCTTCTGTAAAATGGGGATAATAAGAACACCTACCTTCCAAGGTTGATATGAGAGTCACATAATTATTGTAAAGTGCTTATCATAGTGCCTGGCACATAGTAGGTGTATATTTAAAAAGCCAGTCTTACATATTTCTTAGCCAGGATGAAGTCACTTAACCTCTGTTCATTTCACTTTCCTCTTTTGTAAAATGGGGATAATAAGAACACCTTTCTTCCAAGGTCAATGTGAGAGTCAAATAATTATTGTAAAGTGCTTATCACATAGTAGGTATATATTAAAAAATCCAGTCTTACCTATTTCTTAGCCAGGACGAAGTCACTTAACCTCTGTGTATTTCACTTTCCCTCTTCTGTAAAATGGGGATAATAAGAACACCTACCTTCCAAGATGGATGTGAGAATCAAATAATTATTGTAAAGTGCTTATCACAGTGCCTGGCACATAGTAGGTGTATATTTAAAAAGCCAGTCTTACCTATTTCTTAGCCAGGATGAAGTCACTTAACCTCTGTTCATTTCACTTTCCTCTTTTGTAAAATGGGGATAATAAGAACACCTTTCTTCCGAGGTCAATGTGAGAGTCAAATAATTATTGTAAAGTGCTTATCACATAGTAGGTATATATTAAAAAAGCCAGTCTTACCTATTTCTTAGCCAGAACTAAGTCACTTAACCTCTGTGTATTTCACTTTCCCTCTTCTGTAAAATGGGGATAATAAGAACACCTACCTTCCAAGATGGATGTGAGAATCAAATAATTATTGTAAAGTGCTTCTCACAGTGCCTGGCACATAGTAGGTGTATATTCAAAAAGCCAGTCTTACCTATTTCTTAGCCAGGATGAAGTCACTTAACCTCTGTTCATTTCACTTTCCTCTTTTGTAAAATGGGGATAATAAGAACACCTTTCTTCCGAGGTCAATGTGAGAGTCAAATAATTATTGTAAAGTGCTTATCACATAGTAGGTATATATTAAAAAAGCCAGTCTTACCTATTTCTTAGCCAGAACTAAGTCACTTAACCTCTGTGTATTTCACTTTCCCTCTTCTGTAAAATGGGGATAATAAGAACACCTACCTTCCAAGATGGATGTGAGAATCAAATAATTATTGTAAAGTGCTTCTCACAGTGCCTGGCACATAGTAGGTGTATATTCAAAAAGCCAGTCTTACCTATTTCTTAGCCAGGACTAAGTCACTTAACCTCTGTGTATTTCACTTTCCTCTTCTGTAAAATGGGGATCATAAGAACACCTACCTTCCAAGGTTGATATGAGAGTCACATAATTATTGTAAAGTGCTTCTCACAGTGCCTGGCACATAGTAGGCATTATATAAATGTTGGCTATTATTACTGCCCAGTTTTTATCCATGCATCTTTAGCGTCTATCCTTGTGGACAAAACAGAGAGTTGTGAGCTGAGCGATAAGACAATTCCAAACTGATTGAAAGGCCAAAGCCGACAAGTCTAGAGCCATGTCAGATGGAATGGAAGACCGATTTTGGCGACATGCTTTTTAACCATTTTCTTAATAGCTTGGTAGAAATGGCTGACGATGCCTTCGGTAACAGGCTTATCAGATGTGCAGATTACACGAAGCTGAATGGGATTGCTATTGACTTGGATGACAAAGTAAGGATCCACAGGCTAGAATGTTGGGCCAGATCTAGCAAGATTCAATTTAATGTGGGCTTGATGAAAAAAATCACACCTGCGTTCAAAAATCACCTTAAATCCATCAATCACCCGATCCATCAGCATTTATTAAGTGCCTCTTTTGTGCCAGGCTCTGTGCTAGCCGGATACAAAGACACAAATGAAATAACCTTTGGTCAAGTACAAGATAGTCTGTGGCTAGATAAGTTTGTTCAAAAAAAAAAAGTCTCCAGGGTATTTGAGAAGAATCAATAGTATCAAAAGGCAGCGAATTCATTCTGAAGTTACTTTGGGAAGCAGGATGTCTAGAATTAAAAGATGACGAGCTCTACTCTATGTTCAGAGCACATCTGAATCGTTGCCTCAATTCTGGGCACATAATAAATGCTTTAAAACGTTTGTTGCCTGCCTGGCCGCCCCGACCCAGAGGAAATCGCCAAAGATGGTGTTGAGGCCACTTTCCGAATCGGGAAGATTATCCCGTTCACTCAAAAGAAATGACCTTCGTTAAGTGAAAAGATTTCTTCCCTGAATAGATCAATCAGAATCTAGTGTGAACAGAGTCTGGACTCCTTCTGGAACCAATCAAAGCTGTTCTGTCAGGGACTCTGTCAGACCTGGAAGAATTTGTAAAAAGGGAGGGATCTATCTCAGAACAAGAGACAGACGGACCGACAGAGACAGAGAGAGAGAGAGAGAGGAGAGAACACAGAGAAATAGAGACACACACAGAGAGACAGAGACACAAAAGGGGGAGGCCTCTGAAGGCTGAAAGTGGTGAAAGAGCAGATCACACAGACAGAGCTGAGCCAAGAACTGGAGACCCAGAGCAACCAGTTGAGGAGAAAAAGAAGGTAAAATCGAACTGTGGAAGAGAAAGGTGATCATAAAGAGCAACACCGATTCTGAAGCAGAAGACTCCAGGCTGATGTCACCATCACGTCTTAACTCTTTGGGAACTTGGCCAAAGATACTGGAGTGGTTTGTCATTTCCTTCTCCAGCTCATTTTACAGATGAGGAAACTGAGTGAAGTGACTTGCCCAAGGCCACACATCTAGGAAGTGTCTGAGGCCAGATTTGAACTCAGGAAGATGAATCTTCCTGACTCCTGGCCCTCTGTCCCCTACACCACCCAGCTGCCCCAGCTACTCAGGGATCGAAAGAAATCCCAAGAAAAAGCTTAGGTCTTTCTCCGATTTCTCCCAAGCCCTGGGGCTGTAATATAACCCAGAGTTCCTTTATCCAAACCTTTCCAGTATACCCTAATTGTACCTCAACCCCAAAGAGCTCAGGGATTAACTCAAAGTAGATATAAATATAAATTAATGAAGAGGATTTAATCTCTGCCCCCCAAATAATGGAAGTTTCCCAACTGGGGGCTCAGAGCTATTGTGACTTAAATCATGACCTTTTTTTCCCTAAAAATGAACTCCCTAAAACTTAAGAAAAGGAAACTCATTTTAGGGGGTCATTCTCTTCCCCCTAGGCTTAAAATCAATAATAATTATTAGTCGGTATCGAGGTGGAAACCTGCATTGGTAGAGAGTTTCCTCACGTAGGAACTCTCTCTAACAAATAACATCTCAAGTCAGGCCTTTATATGGACACTCCATTTTAGGAAAAACATTGATAGGTTGGAGGTCATCCTGACATGAGTGGTCAAGATAATGAAGAGCCTGAAGATGATACCTTATGAGAATCGGTTGAAGAAATTGTTGATGTTTAGCCTGGAAGAAAAAGACAGAAAGGGGACACGATGGTTGTTTTTAAGTCTTTGAATTATTGTCTCCTGGAAAGAAGGATTAAGTTTGTTCTTCTTGGCCTCGGAGGGCAGGGCACTGGTAGAACCTTCGGGGAGACAAATTTCAGCTCGATGGAAAGATAAATTCCGTTGCAATTAGGTGTGTACAAAAGTTAAATGGACTGCTTGGTGGTAGTGGAGTTCCCTCCTCTCCAGACATCTTTAGGGGAAGGCTGGAGGAGAGTTTGCTGGGAGTACTAACCATATGGCCTCGGAGGCCCCTTCCAACTCTCAGATTCTGTGCTTTGATAGAAGTGCCCTTTGAATTTAGCCTGGAGGGATGTGGGCCGATCATAAAATCCAATCAGAAGCTTTAGGCATTTTTGTCCTTCGATTGTTGCAGTCGTGTCTTAACCCCCATTTGGGGTGTTTTTGGCCAAGATCCCGGGGTGGTTTGATGTTTCCTTCTCCAGCTCATTTTACAGATGAGGAAACTGAGGTAACTAAGGTGAAATGACTCGCCCAGGGTCACACAACCAGTAAGTGTCTGAGGCTAGATTTGGACTCGGGAAGATGAGTCTTCCCGGCCGAGGAAGTTTTGAATCTAACCCCTCAGCTCATTTCACGAAGGAGAAACCTGGAAATAGAGATGGGAAGAGACTTCCCCAAGGTCTCATGGATAGTAAGTAGCAAAGACAGGATTTGAATCCAACTCTTCTGACATACCTAGAAGACCCTGGACAAGTCATTTCAGACTCCCTCAGTTTCTTCCTGTGTAAAATATAGGGATTGACCACAATAGCTTCTGAGGGCCCTCCCAGCTCTAGATCTAGGATTTTATGGTGACTTTGGGCAAATCCCTTTGCTTTTCTGTGCCTCGGTTTCTTCTTCTGTAAAATGAAGGTATGGGACTTAGAGGGCTTCTGAAGCCCCTGGCAGCTCTCAGTCTAGAGTGCCAGGATTCCAAGCCCCCGCTCTTTCCACTCTCCCCAGCAGTTCCTGATGGGTAGCTCTGGGCCCTCTCCTGAGGAGTTCAAACATTTCATCTCGTCCCTGACTCCAAGGGAGGGGAAGGCCCGGCCTCCCTTCCCCGCTTCGCCCCTGGCCACGGGCTGCCCAGGCCGCCCTCTGGTTCTGCCCCTGCACAAGGCCCCTGTCTGTTGCCAGGAGCCTTTCAGGGCTTCTTTCCAGACTCGGGAAAAGTGGCTGAACTGCCTTGTGGAAGGGTGGGGGGGGGGTGAGAGGTCCCCTGTAACAAGAGCTCGCTCTCCCCACCCCTGTTGGCTCCAGGCAGACTGCAGCGAGGGGCCTCAGCACCAGGTCCCGTCCATCAGCAAGCTCCAGGTCCTCTCCCTCCCCCTGTGCTCAGAAAAGATCATTGGAAAAGGATCCGATTTCTCCACATCGCCCCCTCCCCACTGGAGGCAGAGGGGGTGGGGTCGGGGAAAAGGAAGAAATGGCCAATTCAAGCTGCTTTGGGGCTCGCTGGGTGGGGAGGAAGGCGGCTTCCTCAGAGAACTGGGAGAACTGAGAAACACTCCTCGGCCTGAATGTGTGCGCGCCCCGGCTTGGAGGGCAAGGAGGGCACTCGGTGCCCCCTTAGCGGGCTTCCGTCCCGGCTCGGACACGGTCCGCGTGTCCTTGGAAGTCACGGCCCCTCCTCGGGCCCGTTCCCTCCTCTACAAAACAAGGGACTAGGTGACTTGGGAAGTTATTTCCAGTTCAAGTCAAGTCAAGACAGCAAGCCTTTCAAGGCCTGGAGTTAGGAAGACCCAAGTGCGAAAGTAGCCTCACCCGCTTACTAGCTGTGGGACCCTAGCTGAATCACTTAGCCATCATCTGCCTCAGTTTCCTCCACTGTTAAATGGGGATAATAAAAGCGCCTCTCTTTTGAGGATGTTGGGAGATTCAAATGAGATGATATTTGTAAAGTGTTACTACCATGCCTGGCACCTAGTAGGTGTTTAATAAATGCTCATCTCCTTCCCCATACTCCTTGCCAGGCACTGTGCTAAGTGCTAAGGCAAAAAAACCCTCCAAAACAGTCCCTGCTGTCAGAGAGCTCACAGTCTGATGGGAGAGACAATATAATTGGAGATAATCAACAGTTAATTAAAGTCAAGGGTAATGAGGAAGGGCTTCCTGTAGAAGGGGTTTTTTAGCAGGGACTCGAAGGAAGCCAGGGGGGAGGAGGTGAGGAGGGAGAGCATTCCAGGTGTTGAGAACAGCTGGAGAAGATGGGCAGAGCCGAGAGATAAGGAGTATTGTTTGACGAACAGCGTTGCTGGAACGCAGGCACAGGAGGAATATGAGATGCACGGAAGCTAGAAAGGTCGGAGGGGACCAGGTTGTGAAGGATTTTGCATGCCGGAGGATCTTATATTTGACCGTGGAGGTGATGGGGGGCCAGTGGCATGCACTGAACTGAGATTAGGGGGTGACTTAGCCTGCACTTTAGAAATATTGCTCAGGAGAGGATGGACTGAAGTGGGGAGATAGAGTCAGAGATCACCCAGAAAGTTATTGCAATAATAAAGTGTGAAATGATGAGGGCCTGTATCCGGGCGGAGGCCGTGTCAGAGGAGAAAAGGGGATTTATAGAAAAGATGCTACGAAGGGAGAATCGACAAGACTTAACAGATTGGATGGGGGGGTCGGGGGTCAAGGGTCAGAGTGACGACCCGAGGGGGACACCTAAGGGGCAATCCCGAGCGGCCAGAGGAAGATGGCTTCTCCAATATTTATAGAGAAGTTTGGAATCTGTTGTTGCTGCCATTCAGTCATTCTAGTCATGTCTTTCTTTTCGTGACCCCATTTGGCGTTTTCTTGACAGAGATACTGGATTTAAGTATGCTTCTTCAACTCATTGAAGAGATGAGGAAACTGAGGCAAACGGGGTGAAGTGACTTGCCCAAAGTCTAGTGACCGAGGCCGGATTTGAACTCAGAAAGATGAGTCTAAACGACTTCAGGTCCGGAATGAGTTCTAGTTTGGGACATTGAGCTTGAGATGTCTACAACTCATCCAGTCAAGATGCCAATAGGCAGTTAGAGATGTGAGTCTGGACTGTCCAAGTAGCTCTGAAGGTCATTTGCACAGAGATGATCCATGGGAGCAGACCACCCAATGAAATATTGTAAAGACAAGAAGAAAGTCGGGGGCGGGGGGCACTAGTAGTTGGAAAGATCCTAAAAGGGAGACTGAGAAGTGATCAGTCAGGTAGGAGAACCAGGAGAGAACAGTCTCCCAAAATCTACAGGAGAGTAGTAAGGAGAAGAAGGTGATCTACAGTGTCAAATACTACAAAGAGGTCAACCAGGAAGGAAGGCAATAAGCATTTATTAAGCACCTACTCTGTGCTGGGAATTGCTAAAAACTTTACAAATGTTATCTCATCTGATCCTCACAACATCCCTGGAAAGCGCTATTATTACTAACATTATCCCCATTTTACGGTTTAGGAAGCTGAGACAGACAAAAGTTAAGTGACCCCGCCATAAAGCTATTACTTGCCTCAAACAGCACTTTATCCACCATACCATCTAGCCGCTGGGCATGGAGGAAGTGCCATTCGATTTGGCAATTTCGAGCTCACTGGGAACTTAGGAGAGGGCTCGTTGAGCTTCACTACAGGGTCAGAAGCCAGACCACTCAGTGAGAAGAAAGGGGTTCGCCGCGAAAGGATGATGGGATGCAGCTATTGGAGATGAACACGTCAAATGAGGGGTTTTTGAGGATGGGGGGGGTTGGGGGCAGTGTTTATCGGCTGTAGGGAAGCAGCCAACAGATATGGAGGATTAAAGATAAGTGAGGGAGAGTGCGTCAAAGCTGCTGAAGAAGACAGCTTCAAATGGAATCGCTGGTGAATGGAGCGAGGTTTGCTTGGCAAGAAGGGTCACCTTTTTTTCTCCATGGAGGAAATGGTGGGGGAATCATCTGAGTAATGGGAAATAAGAAGGACCCAAGAAGGGGGAGCTCTTAATGAATGACCCCAATTTTTTTTTCAGTGAAAAATGAAGCAGAGTTCTCAGCTGAGAGGGTGAGAGAAAAAGGAGCCATGGGAGAGGTTTGGGAAATGTGCTGTATCGAGTGGGATAGTCAGTTGATTAGGGAGGTGTGAAAGGATTGCCTTGCTGCAGTGAGAACCCGGTTAAAATTACGTACCACAAATTTGTAATCGACTCAATCAGCATGGTTTCATGACTTTGTCCAACTATATTCAGCAGCATGTGTTCTAGCCCAGCACCTTCATTTAATAAAGTAAGAAACTAAGGCTCAGGGAGGGGGAATGACTTGTCAAAGGTCACTAGGATTCTAGATGTAGCACTAGAAGAAAACTTGAAGCCATGTAGCCTCATTAATTTTAAAGAGGGGAAGGAAAAAGCACGTATTAAATGCTTACTGTGTGACAGAGATTGCTAAGTCCTAGTATATAAGCATAAAAAAGAGACAGTTTCTGCTCTCAAGAATAGAGAAAAGGGGGGCAGCTAGGTGGCACGGTGGATACAACACCAGCCCTGAAGTCAGGAGGGCCTGAGTTCAAATGTGGCCTGAGACACTTAACATCTCCTGGGCACGTCACTTAACCGCAATTGCCTCAGCAAAAGAAAAAAGAAGAGGGAAAAGACAGCACTTATTTCTAGCCCCCCCCCCCCTCTCTCTCTCTCTCTCTCTCTCTCTCTCTCTCTCTCTCTGTCTCTCTGTCTCTCTGTCTCTGTCTGTCTTGTTCTCGCTCTCTCTCATGCCATCATGAAGATGGCTGAAGCAGGCACGGTGGAGTGCCACAGAAAACACCAGGATCATCCTCTGCATCTCGGGCCATCCCCAGGCCTCTTGACTTTTGTCTCGGACATGGATGACTCAGGAAGGGAGAGTGAAGCTGATGACTTTGTGCAGCTCTGCCTCACTTAAATCCAATACACGGGCAAGTCAAAACATCACCCCAAGATGTCATTGGTCCTTTTCCAAAAGGAAGGGCAAACAATAGCAACATATCCCTCCTAGCCGTGAAATCTATGGTCCGGCCATCTTAGCCTACTGGCTGCTCTTCACTCGACACTCCATCTGCCATCTCCGTCTTTACCCCCAATATTTCATGCGTCTAAAAGTCCGTTTCCTCTGCCTCTTGGAATCCCTGGTTTCCTTCAAAACTCAGCTCAAACACCACCCCCATGAAGCATTTCCTGTTCCTAACATGCCAGGGCACCAACATTCTGTATTTATTTCTGTATGTGCTTGTTGCCTCCCCCATTTGAATCTAAACCCCTTGAGGTTAGGGCCTTTCATTTTTGTATCTGTGTCCCCAGTCTTCCCCAGCTCCATACTAGGCACTGAGTCAAAGTTTGTTGGTTTATTGATTGATCATCACTCTCCATAACTGTTATATGACCGCTTATGTGGGCCTTCCTCTTTCATAGAAACCCCCTCATCATCACTAGAACACAAACACTCCCGACACTGTCCCGATGCATCTGCCTCATAGTCACATCACCATCGCCATCCTACCCACCCGTGGCATCATCCCTAATACAGTGTGACTCTCGGTACCGTCTTCACTCACAGACTCACTGGCAGTCGCGTCTCTAGCCAAATTTCTCACCTTGTTCAGATGCTCGTTCAGAACCTGGCTCATGGGGATGGTGGCGCTGATGTGGTGGAAGAGGTGGAGGCGACGTGATGGGGGTGGTGAGGAGATACGATAGTGATATTGATGTGAGAGTGATAGTGGTAATGATTTGACTGTGTTGAAAATACTGTGTGATGATATGACAGTGATGATGATACCATCCCTTTATTCGACTCCCTAGACCCTCCCTTCCAATCTCTCAGCTCCATACAGGGATGATCACACTCTTGGTCTTGTCTTCATCCGCTTCTACTCTTAAAATCCTTTTTTGGATCATCTCTTCTTGCTCCTCCCAAATCTTTTCTTCATCTTACATAGTCTTTTTGTTCCTCAGTCCTTTCTCAGGCCTCTACCCCATACTCTGGCGACGTTCCCTTCCCTTCCCTATCTTAGTGAATGATTGATTCCATAATAAACCTGTATTTATGAAGCATTTACCATGTGCCTAGACATTGGGCTAAATGCGGGGAATGTAAAGAAAGACAACTGCTTTCCAAGAGTTGACATTCTATTAGGGGAGATGACATGCAAAAAAATGATATATGTGGAGTAGATGGTCAATGGAAGGTAATGTTAGTAGGAAGGCATTGGAAAGGGCACAGAGACTGAAAAAGGCCCGGTGCAGCAGGTGGGACTTGCGTTATCCTCTATTCCTGAATCTCCTGCTCCCTTGACCTATTACTGTTCTCACTTTGCCCAACCCCAACATTTGATTATTCCCTCCACCATTCACCTCCTACTTTCCTACTCATGTGTTTAAATGGAACTATGGAAATCAGAGCAATTTTTATTATCAAATCTCAATTGGGCCCTTCCTGCGGCAAGGCAATGAATTTACTCCTTAATAGATTGGCTATCCCATTTAACACAATGGCAGTTTCAAACTCCTCTTTTCTTCTCCCCTGATCTCTTACGCTATCTTCTGCTCCTCATCCTCTCAGATGAAGACTCTAGAGAAAACTGAGACTCTTCTCAAGGATCTCCATATTCTCCTCTCCTCTTCATCCCACGATCCCTTGACATCCCCCCTCCCCACGTTATTTCCTTTTTTACTCTATTCTCTGCCGGAGAGATGACCCTTCTTGTCAGGGCCAGCCCCTCCGTATGGACTTTTTATCCCATCTCTTCCCATCTATCCATACTTTTATCCCATCTAGTCTCTGGTAGCTGGATCCTTTATATCATAACTTGCATCTCTCTAATCTTTAGTCCCTCTCTTTCTCTTTTGCCCTGTCTCCATCTTTAATGCCCCTCTCTTGATCTAACCATCCCCACTGGCTCTCATCCTATCTTTCTCCTTCCATTTCCAGTCAAATCCCTTGAAAAAGCTGCCTGTGTTCTATGCTTCCCTTTTTTCCCTGAAGCCTCAGCAGTCTGACTTTGCGATCTCATCACTCAGCTGAAACAACTCTTCCCAAAGTTCTCAATGATCTCTCATTTGCCAAATCCCGGGGCCTTTTCTCAAGTTTTCTTCTTCATTTCTTCGAATCATCTGGCCTTGTTGGCCACTGTTTTTTCCCTTACTTTCTCTTCTCTGGGTTTTTGGGACACTGTTATATTTAGGTTCTCCCCCTTTCTGTCTGACTCAGTTCCCTTTGATGAGTCAAGATTCATAATGTGCTCGATGAATGTAAGAGTTGCCCGAGTTTGTTTGTTTTTTTTCCTGAACCCTCTCCTTTTTCTCCACTTTCTCTCTGAATGACCTCACCAGCATGCATGGGTTTAATTATCATCTCTAGCCAGATGACTGTCAGCTATATCAATCCATCCCCAGTCCTTCTCCTGAACTTCAGAAGTTCTTCATCTTACATGTTGTTCTTCAAATCCACGTGACCAACTGCCAGCTGGACATCTCCTGGATTCTCAATCTACAACTCAACATGTCTGACGCTGATCTCGATCTGTTTCCCCGCTTTCCCGGTTCAGTCGCCGAACCTTGTTGATTCTACCTCTCCGACATTTCTCTCGGCTGATACGGCCATCGTCCTCCTTCTGACCCTCATCACCTCTCACCTGGACCTCTGCAATAGCCTCTTAATTAGTCTCATCGCTTCCATTCTCGCCCCTATCCAATCCTCCTCCTGTCAAAGTGATAGCCCTCAAACAGAGATCTAATCTTGTCCTGACCCCCCACCTGTATTTTAAAATCTTAAACGGTTCCCTATTGTTTCTAGGATAAAATACAAATACTCAGCTGGAAATTTAAAGCCCTTCACAGTATGGCTCCCACTCACCCTTTGGTTGTATTTCATGCATTCTCTATCCTAGTCAAATTGGCCTGCTGGCTGCTCCCTGCCTAGGGTGTCCCATTCCTTGCTTTTGTAGGCCCGTCCCCCCACGCTTGAGTCGCAATCCCCGCTTCCCTCCACCTCTCGGGAGCCCTCGGTTCAGTCAGGGTACAGTCTGGGTGCCACATCCTCCCCCAAACCTTCCCCGATCCCCTCGGCTGGCAATGACTTCACGGTAGCTTTTGTTCTAAGTTTGTACTCATTGAGCTGTGTCATGTTGCCTTCCCCCGCTAGAATGGAAGTTCCCCGAAGGCAAAAACTGGTTTGTTTTTGTGGTTGTTTCCCTGGCATCTAACAGAGGGCTTGACGGGAAGAAAACATGGAATAAAATATTTTTATTAAACTGAATTTTACCGAGGAAGAAACTGAGCGGCAGAAAAGGAATGAGGGTGCTGGAAGATCACAAGATTCGGGAATCGGGGCAAAGGGACCTCATGGGATAAACTGCTGGGTGGGCAGCTATTTACTGGATTTGCCACTGGAGCCAGGGCTGTTTCTTTTTTTTTTTCTTTTTCTTTTTAAATTTTATTACAGCTTTTTATTTACAAGATATATGAATGGATAATTTTCCAACATTGACCTTTACAAAACTTTCTGTTCCAAATTTTCCCCTTCTTCCCTCTATTCCCACCCCTAGATGGCAGGTAGTCCAATCCATGTTAAATACGTTTAAATATACGTGTGTGTGTGTGTGTGTGTGTGTGTGTGTGTGTGTGTACAGTTATCTTGCTGCACAAGAAAAATCAGATCAAGAAGGAGAAAAAAAACCTGAGAAAGAAAACAAAATCAAGCACAAGGGCTGTTTCTAGAATGCCATTGGATACCCCTTTGGATCAATCCAAAATTGCATAAAATGATGGTACCTACTTTAGCTAAACCCTAAGGAAGATCGGTGACTTAGTTGGTTGAGATTCCATTACTCAGAGGGCTCTGTCTGCTTGAGGAAAGGGCAAATGCCAAGGGTCAGCTGGGCATACCGGAAAAAGCAAGAGATCTCTAGGCTCCAATGTTTGCTGATTCATGGGTCCTATGACTGGGAGTCAGGAGACCTGGGTTCTTGTCCTTATTCCATTCCATACAAGCCCTTTCTCTACTCTGAGTCTGTTTCCTGACTCATAAAAGGAAGGAGTTGGTCTAAGGTCCCAGGAGGTTCTGTATTCTCAGTTCTAAGGTCCCACCCATCTTTCACATTCTCTACTCAAAGACTCTGACATTCTGGGGACTAAGATCCTTCCCAACTCTCATATTCCACGTTCTAAGGGATCTTCCGGTTCGGAAAGTCTAAATTGGAAAAGGGCCAAAATAAGCATCATTTGGTGTTGGCGGTAGGACTCTGAAGACCAGCACTTGTAGGAAGTAGAACCCTGAGTCCGTTTCTCAGACCCGGTGGGAAGGGATTGCACCTTTCTCTTATCCCTGACCCTTTGCACGTCAGATGGCTGTCGAGCGTGGTGGCCACTGTTGGATTTGGCCTTGACTGCCGGCTTGGGGCACGCGGAGGTTACGCCCCAAGGTTGCCATCAGGTAGGGATGTGGGCAGACAGAGCAGGTGGCTTCCAGGCTCTGGGCTCAGACCCACTGCCTTCACAATAAAAAGAGAGGAAAAGAGAGCAAACAGGAAATCGTGACCCTTCTGTGCACCCAGTTGGGGGAAATTTTCCCCCCTCCCAAGCCAGCTCAGCCTTTAAGAAAACAGTAACAGCTGCTGAGACCGCATGGTGTAGGGGAGCGAACACTGGACTGATAGTCTAGAAGTCTGGGTTCTAGTCCCAGCTCTCCCATTAACGGGCTTGTACCTGATATCGATACCGGGAGCACAGTGACGTGATCTCTATCATTTCGTCTCCTGAAGAATTGCGTATGGATTTAACAAATACTTTAGAAACTCCTTGGAGGAGGAGAGCCTTCAGGGCTGCACTTTGCTTTACTACGTAACAAAATAATAAATCATCTCTCTCTCACTTATTGCATGACTCTGAATATGTAACCTACTCTAGAAAAGCAGTTTGTAAAGAAAGGTCTTCCGGTTCTCCTCTCATATTTTCATCAAGGATACCAGCACTGCATGCGTAGATCATTTTCAGAGACGTTGGAGATGAGAAAGTAGGCGTTGGGGGTAGGAGTGGTAGTTATAAACGGCCTCCAAAATTGAATAGGGGAGGGAGAGAGGGTTAGATGACACATGGGGGATCCTGCAGTGCTTCCCATGATCTCAAGCTGCTCCTCGAAGTAAAAATCTAACTCCCGAACATCAGTATTCTGTCAGGAGCGTTATGGCCACAAATCAGTCTCGTCGGTCTAGAGGTGGAGGGGGTCTTAGAGACGATGATCCAGTCCGATGCCTGCATTCTCTAGTTTAGAAAGCCTCAGTTGAAGCCCAAGGTCATATGATTACAGAGCTAGTCATGTGATCTAGACCTCAGAGACCATCTGGTACAACTTTCTAGTTTTTCTTTGGAGGAAACTGAGACCTATGGAATCACACCAGTAGCAGAGCTGGGATTTGAACCCAGGGACTTGAATTGTACCAAAGAGCTATGGAAAGACAGGGTAAGATCGGTGTATTGATAATGTTAATTTATATGTAAGAAATGGTATAAAAATATCATCCCGGAAATGGATGATTGGAAAGGGAGGTAGGCTGGGTGTCATCACCATCATTAGAATTAGCTTTTCTCCATGAACTTCAGTTTTCAATGTGAGATCGGTGGTATTATTACCTCCATCTTACAGTTGGGGAAACCGAGGCAGACAGTGGTAAAGTGCCATGCCTAGGGTCACACAGCTAGTAAGCAAAGACCTGCGTTCGAGTTCTGTCTCTTGGGCAAGTCATTTAATAGCCAGGTGCCTCGGTTTCCTCTTCTGTAAAACGAGGGGATTAGATTCCATAGCAGCTAGTATTTTAAGACTTTAAAAATGCTTTATAAATATTAATTTATTTTATCCTCACAACAACCCTGTGAGGTAGATGCTTTTATTATTACTATTATCCTCATTTTACAGATGAGGAAATTAAGGCAGGAAGAGTTTTAAAAATCGGTGCAAGTCACACAGCTAATAAATATTTAAAGTCCCGTTTGAATTCAGATCTTCCTGAATCCAGGGCCAGTGGCCTATCAGATGAATCATCTATCTGCCCTAGGCAATAGCAAAATAAATAAATAAATAAATAAAGGTGTCCCTGGAAGTTGAAAAGTCCTCCTGCTCAGAGCAGGAATGATTTATGGACAATTTATGTGGTGACTTAGATAAGAATCACATGGAATGAAGCGTAAATGTGTTTCTGTTTGCAACTTGGAGGGAATATCTGTGTGGATTAGATCAAGAATTCACTGAACTGACCTTGAAAAAAATGACCTCTTCTTCCCCGGGCCTCAGTTTCCTCCTCTGTAAAATGGCTTTGGACTGGGTAGTGAGTGAAAATTCACATTTTCTAGTCTATATTCAATATCCTAAGATCCCTTCCATCTCTGACATTCAACAAACATTAAGTGCCTACTATGTGCCAGTAATTAATCGGTAGCTCCAAAGGCAAAAATGAAACACCCCCTGCCCTTAGGGAGCATATGTTCTCTTAGAACAGTTTATGGTGACAGTCTTGTTTAGCTTTATGAATCTTTGGCTTTCCTGGCAGTGTCTTCTCAGGCCTTCAGAACATTCTGAGCAGGGAGACCTTATGTAAACAACCCGGTACCTAGACGATCCATACAAAGTCCATAGAAGGTAATCCCGGAGGAGAAGGAGGAAGAGGGCTAGGAAAGGCCCCCCGCAGAAGGTGCAATTTGATCTGAATCCCGAAGGAAGCTTCCAGACTGATCACGATGATAGCCGTTGGTGATTAGAATCATCTAGGTCAGGGCTTTTTCAACTGTTTCCACTCTTGACCCTTCTTACCCAAGAATTGTTTCCGTGGCCCCGGTATAGAGGTATATGAAAGCCGAGTACAAATCAAACATTTACTGATAATAAATCATCGTTTCATATTCAGTTATGAGACCCCCATATGGGGTCACGAACCACAGTTTAAGAAACTGGGGTCTAAGCCTACACTGGGATAGCAGCTTGAGGGAGAGCTATCGGGAAAAGGGAAACCACAAGATTTGCTTCCTCAGTGGTTCCGTGGAGTGGATGTTAAAGGAGATCAGAGTGCCCTGGACAGTAATAGAGAAGTTTGGAAAGGGTGGGGGATGTTTTTGACATATTGATCTTGAGCTGTCCCCGGAACATCCAGTTGGAAATAGCTAAAAGGTACTAGGTAACTGAAGACTGAGGCTCAGGAAGGATATTAGGGCTGGCTAAGCAGATAGGGGAATTATCAGCAGAAAGATTATAATGAATCCAGAGGAGCTGATGAAATCACCAACCAAGATAGAACAGAGGAAGAAGAGAAGGAGCCCTGGGGGATACCTCCAGTTGCCGTGTGTCATCTAGATAAGCAGAGGAGACCGAGGAAGGGTCAGATAGGTAGGACCTAGGCGAACCAAGAGAGAACAGGATCATGAAAACCAGAGGCAAAGACATCGAGCAAAGAGGGTGATGGATGGACAGTGTTCAAAGTTGCAGAGGGGATTAAGAAAAGGTCATTCGATTTGGCAATGGAGGGAACATTGGGAACTTTGGAGAGGGCAGCTTCGGTTGAATGATGAGGTCAGAAGTCAGACTGCTGAGAGTTGAGCAGAGTAAGAGGAGAAGTGGGGACATGGATGGGAGATGGCTTTCTCGCTGGTTCAGAGCGGGGGTGGAGGTATAGGATGACAGCTGGGGGATGGCTGGCTCAAGCAGGGGGGTTTGTTTGTTTTTTTAAAGGTTGGAGGAGACATGGGTGTGTTTGTAAGCAGCAGGGAAGAAGCCAGTAGATAGGGAGAGGTTGAAGATTAGAGTTGGGATGATAGAGGGGCCAATCTGCTGGAGGAGACAGGAAGGGATAGGATCAAGAATGAATGGAAGTGGGTTTGCTCCGACTAGGTGAAAGGCCACTTCTTCCTGAGAGACAGAGGCAAAGAAGGAGATAGTGAGGAGAGATGTCTGACCGATGGGATGGGAGAAGGGAAGAAGGGGGAGCTCTCGGCAAATGGCCTTCATTTTTTTTTCTGAGTTTGGAAACGTCTCACAGCTTGAACAGACATACTTGTCTGAAACTCAGTCGAGTCAATAAAAGGGACGGTTGCTTTTTTTAGAGAATTGCTTATAGGTTACAGAGTATGTTGCCCAGAATAGTCCTGGTGGGTACTGAATAGTTGTGTTATTCTGCCTGTTTTACCTAGAGGGAAACTGAGGCTTAATAGGAAAGAAACTCAATAAATCTTGTGGAGTAACTGGCAGAGAAGGGAAGAGCTCACATTTCTTTAGTTCTGTTCAAGTTGTTTTTCAACCGTGACCCCATAGGGGATTTTCTTGGCAAAGATACTGTAGTGGTTTGCCATTTACTTCTCCAGCTCATTTTCTACATGAGGAAATTGAGGTAAACAGGGGGAAAGTGACTTGCTCAGGGTTACACAGACCCAAGTATCTGAGGTCGGATTTGATCTCAGGACTGGCACTCTATCCACTGCAGCGCCACCTAGCTGCCACCTATAGTTTGTAAGGACTTTCAGGGGCTCAGATGCCATCTCCCACATGCAGTCTTTCCTGATAGGCCCTACTGCTGTGCCCTCCCTTCCTCTCTCCTTTGTATTTTTTTATTTAGGCTGTATATATTTCTAAGTGTTCTTATTGTCTTTGCCCATTAGAATGTAAGCTCTTTGAGGACAGGCCTTGTTTCATTCTTTGTACTTGTATCCTCAGTATCTAACACTGGGCCTGTGGCACATAGGGACTTCATAAATCCTTGCTCATTGATCATACAATCCTATAAAATAGGGCAATTCAAGAATTATTATTCTCATTTTGCACATGAGAAAACTGAATCTTGGAGAAGTGAGCTGGGATGTCCAGGGTCACAGATAGGAAATGTAGAGCTGGGCTTCTGATTTCAGGTCGAGGGCTTTTATTGCCCCCCACTCTCTTTGATGACAAGGTTGCCTGTAGATTTGGAGGGGAGTTAGAAGGTGGCTTCTGATTTCAGGTCGAGGGCTTTTATTGCCCCCCGCTCTCTTTGATGACAAGGTTGCCTGTAGATTTTGGGGGGAGGTTAGAGGGTGGCTTCTGATTTCATGTCGAGGGCTCTTATTTCCCCTCACTCTCTTCAATGACAAGGTCGCCTGTAGATTTTTGGGGGGAGGGTTAGAGGGTTAAATTTTATTTTTGGAGGGGAGGCTTCCAGCCTAAAGAAGGAAGATGGAGTCAGGGCAGAGATGGGCATAGTCAGAGAGACCAAAGCTAATCAGGAAAGAACGATTGAGCTAGGGGTAAAATCCCCCTGAAATGGGCAATGTGGGAAATACGAAGGTCTTGGCTTAGCTAGTAAGGCTACCTCTCCATGAACAAGGAAGAGAAAAAAGGAAAAAAAAAATCAAGAGAGACACGGAAGTGTGGAGAAGGAAGGGACAGGCTGTGTTGGTCTTTACAGGAATGGGAAGTAGAACCCTAGGATTCTCGGTTTAGAGCTAAAAGAGACTTTCAAAGCCATCTAGCTCGTCTTACAGACGAGAAAACAAATTCGGAGAACGACTTGTCCAAAATCACACGTAGGATCTTAAAATTGTAGATTGAGAGCTGGACGGGACCTCAGAGAACATCTAGTGTAACAGTGCATTTTTCAGAAGGGGAAACTGAGGCCCAGGGAGGAGAAATAATTTATCTCAGGTACACAAGTAGCAAAGATGGGATTTGAACCCGAGTCCTTGGGCTGCACACATAAAACTCTAGTCATTGCACCCAGAGCTAAGCTGTTTGATTCAGGTGTCCCGGTTTTCTTCTCAGTTCCTGTTCAGTCTCATCAGTGTGACAGGAGTATTTGAGCCGGTCTGTGTTTTCCCAGAGCACTACGCATTTCCAGTTTGTACTATCCAAATGATTTGCCCCAGATCTGATTGATTTTAGTGAGGACAAAGTTTGCTTCCATTATCTGTACTCAGTTCTGCTGTCCGCTGGCTGGAGTCCTTATCTAGGCCAGGTGTTCCAGAAGCAGGACTTACAGTAAGACTCCTAAAGAGGATCATCTACGGGTGCACAACTCATTCATTCTGGAGATTCCCCTCTCCCTTGATGAACCCATATTTTTCCATATTTCCCTTATCGATAAGTTATATGCCCCTTTCTCCTGCTCCCTGAGGGCAATGCAGTGGAGTGGCTAGAGTACCTGAGAAAAATCTGGGTTTGAATCCCATCTCTGGCACTTTGGGCTAGTTTTTTCCCTTCCCTGGGCCTCAGTTTCTTCCTCTGTAAAATGAGAGGGGACGAGGTAGACCAGATGGCATCTGAGGCCTCCTTAGATCCATGAAACTCTTTGTGACTTTAAGTTAGACATTTGTATTCTCTGGGCCTCGGTTTCCTTCCCTGTAAAATGAGGGGGTTAGACTAGATCTCTTCTGAGAACGAGATCTCCCAGTTCTAAGGTCCTCCACAATCCCTCATTTTATAATAAAGGAAAGTTAGATTCCAGAGAGAAAGCGATTTGTTCAAAATCTACACAGCAAAGCTGAGAGCTGGGAAGCCCAGCCTTCCCACTCCAGGCCTACATTCTTGCCAGTATGTGCCCCTGTAGTATAAATATGATTAGCCCCTTATTCAGCTGAAGAAACTGAGATTCAGAGAGGAACTTAGGCACCCAGGAGGTATTTGGGGCATGTTTATTAAGTAGCTAACTGGCGGTAGTCTTTCTGGAACAGGATCTTGGAGCCTGGCAACACGAAGGCTGTGGTTACAGACGGCAGAAAGCTTTTGCGTGCCCGTCTTCCTCTCCCCTGAGTTCCTAGGAAGCCGGCCTCAGGGAAGCCCAGCCCGGGTGTCCCTGCTAGCCGGCAGCCTCCGACCAGGCCAAGTGGTAGCTGCGAAATTGGGGGTTTTCTTTCCGAGATGATGTTGGGGCCGAAGGAACCTCAGGATGACTCAGCAGTGAGGCATGAGATGCAACCGCAGGTGGTTAAGGGGGGGCGGAGGGCAGATGGGCCCTCTCCTCACGTGGCCGGGCCAGCCGTGGCACCCGACCCACCAAGCTATTTGGGCTGACGGGGCACCTCTCGAGATGCAATAAGAAACTCGACTTCTGAGGCTGGGCTCTCCCCCAGCGTCCCCTCCCTCCCGCCGTGGCTCCCCCACCTCTGCAAGAGTTCAGAAGTTCAGATGGAAAGCAGTTGAGGCTTTCGATGTGTCTCTGGGGAGTTGGGGTTTGTTACTTTTGGTTGAAAACCTTCTATTTCAGCGAATTCACTTTGTCCTCCTCCCGCAGGCCAAATGTAGGACGTGGAAAAGCTCGAGTACAGTTTGAACACAGAATCCACTGCTTTCCACCCCAAGGTAGTATGGTCTGGTGCCCCCCCCCCTCCAGGAAGGGGGGCAGGCTCAGCTCTGGGCTGCTGCCTGGTTTGGCTCCCATAACTTGGCTCTAGCCACTGGCTCTCTCGGGTCCTCGGTTTGCCCGGATCTCGAAAATGAGAAGAAGCAATCAATCAACCATTTCTTGATTATCAGCTAGGTGTCAAGCAATGTGCTAGGCGCTGGAGAGACAAAGACAATGGAGGAAACAATCCCTAATCTAGAGGAGCTCACACTCAAATAGGAGAGATAAAAAAGCACGCATATAAGTACCCCACGCATAAATAGAAAGAGAATAAATGCAAATATACATTAAAGTCGCCTCCAGAGTAATTAGGGAGGGAGAACACAAGGAGGATCAGGAAAGGATGATGGTGAAGGAAGAAAGGAAATTTACTAGTTAGAGATAAAGTTGGGCCAGATTCCAGGGAAAGGAATGGAAGTAGAAGAAAAGGAATGGGAGAGAAACAGAGAGGCCAGTTTGGCTAGATCTCATACAGGAGAGAAAAGTACTACTATACCAGGAGGAAGGATAGGTCGAGACCGGCTTATAAAGGGCTTTAAAAGGTCAACAGAGAGACTTCTATTTGATCCTGAAGGCAAAAGGGAGCTGCTATAGATTGGTTTTAGAGAAATGACAGGGGATAACTAGATGGTGCAGTGGATAGAGCACCAGCCCTGAAGTCAGGAGCACCTGAGTTTAAATCCGGTCTCAGACACTTAATACTTCCTAGGTGTGTGACCCTGGGCAAATCACTTTACCCCAATTGCCTCAGCAAGAGAGAGGGAGGGAGGGAGGAAGGAAAGGAGAGAGAGAGAGAGAGAGAGAGAGAGAGAGAGAGAGAGAGAGAGAGAGAGAGAGAGAGAGAGAGAGAGAGAGAGGTCTGTCTTTAAGAAAAATCACTTTGGCAATCCTGTAGGGATAGGCTTGAGTGGGTAGATCTGGGACACATGGAAGAGATCGGGAATGGCAAGATTTGATAATTAATTGGATAGGTGGAGTGAGGACTCGAGGATGATGCTGAAGTTCTTCACCTGAGACACAGAGGCTATTTTGGCAGAAAGAGAGGCCTTTGAAAAGGAGACAGAGTCTGAGGGAAAGATGAGTTGTATTTTGGACAGCGGTTTGAGATGTCTCTGAGACTTAGAGATTGCAGCTTGGGAAAGAGACAAACTGGAGAGAGAAAAATCAGTCATCGGCATAGGGATGATAACTAAACACCTTGAGAGCTGATGAGGTCACCGTGTGACCTCAGAAGAAAAAAAAGGGGTGTCTGAGACAGAGTTTTGCAGGACATCTACTGTTGCAGAATATATGATATACTAGCAAAGGAGACTGTTAAAAAAAAAAAAAAAAAGCAGTTAAGTAGTATTACCCAGATTCAGACCTGGCATGTCCGCGTAAGACTATCCTCACTGGTGGAGAAAATGGTGATTCCACATTGGGTGCTTACATGAGGAGTGGAGTTGACTGGAGAGCTTGGGAGATAAGAGATATTCTTAATTTTGCCTCAAAAAAGAGGACACATGTGAATTTCAACTTAGTTGAGGGACACCAATGGAGAGAAAAAAAACAGATTTTGGAACGCAGAAATAGAGGGAAAAGCCAACTTCTCAATGTCTGTCTCTGATTTCCAGCTTGCCTCCTTCGAGATTTCAGGGAATGTTCCTTTGGGAGAGATCGGGCCTCTCTCTCAGTCAAGTTGTGACATTTTGCTCCCGGTGGGAGACCTAATTCACTTTGTATATCGTCTGGTATATTCGGATCTGTAGAACTTCTCTGATTTCTCTTTTTATCTGCTTGGATAGATGGTTTTTCTCACTGGTCACTAGAATCTTTTGTGTAACTAGCATTTCATGGATCAGGCTTTCTTGGGGTACTACTGCCTCTTTAAGAAATAGTCACCAGGCAGAAAAATTCCCCTGGACCAGCCATATTTAAGGGGGATAAGACATAAAATTCAACTCTCTAATCTCTAACTCTGCTCCCTCTCAGAGGGGAACACAGGGGCCCGGCTCCTTCTCTTGATCTCCTCCAGGCAGGAAGCAGTCTCCCTTGGGAAGAGAGAGACAAGATTTCAGTAATCTTTCATACCACCCTAAAAGCTGCATTGAGATAATGCATTACACTTCAACAACAATACTATACGATGACCAATTCTGATGGATGTGGCTCTCTTCAGCAATGAGATGAACCAAATCAGTTCTAATAGAGCAGTGATGAACTGGACCAGCTACACCCAGCAAAAGAACTCTGGGAGACGACTATGAACTACATAGAATTCCCAGTCCCTCTATTTTTGTCCGCCTGCATTTTTGATTTCCATCACAGGCTAATTGGACACTGTTTCAGAGTCCGATTCTTTTTGTACAGCAAAATAAGTTTGGACATGTATACTAATATTGTATTTAATTTATACTTTAACATATTTAATATGTATGGTCAACCTGCCATCTGGGGGTGGGGGGAAGGAGGGGAAAAATTGGAACAAAAGGTTTGGCAATTGTCAATGCTATAAAATTACCCATGTATATAATTTGTAAATAAAAAGCTATAAAATAAAATAAAAAAGAGAGAGAGAGAATGCATTAGGATATATATATATATAACTTACATGGGCAAAACAAATATCCCTGGTTCTCAGTTTCCTCCTTTGTCAAATGAGAGGATTGGAAAAGATAGCTTTTGAGGATCCTGGGATCTATGACTGCTCTGTAACAGGTAATTTTAGAGAGTTACCCGGGACCTGAGAGATCAAATGACTCTCCTGGATGTGTCAGAAATGACTCTGAAGTGGGCTCTCCAGCCATGATGCCTTTGGGGTTCAGAGAGAAGACACTTCTCAGGTCAAGGTCAGAGCACCCAATGTTTAATCACCATTTTCTCGGACAATGAGGATAGCCTTATGCAAATATACCAGGTCTGAACCTGGGTGAGACTATTTAACTGTTTTTTGCAAATCACTTCCTCTCTCTTGTCTCACTTTTATATAATGTAAAATGGGTGTATGGGGGGTGGGGAATGGATCAAATGACCCCTTACTTGTCTGTTCCAGCTCTGAAATTATGATATGACCCACGAATGAATGAATGAAAAGCACTTATTAGGTGTTTACTCTGTGCAGGCACTTGAGGGTACAGAAGCCAAAGACAGCTAGCTGCTGCCTTTCAGAAGCTTGTATTTTAATGAATGAAATGACACCTAAAGGGAAATGGTCAGGGAAGGGAATTCTGGGCTGGGAAGTTACAGAGTCAGTGACTAGAACACAAGGGGGGAAATGGGGATCAGCCCTCCAAGGACTGAATCATGTGACTTCCCTGAGTCTCACTTCTCTCCTCTGTAAAATAAAGTGGAATGGGTCAGAATCTCAGTCCATCAGGGAGCATTTAAGCACCTACGGTGTGCCGGATGCTGGGAATGCAACTACAGAGAATGAAAGAGTTCTTCCATCGGAACTCAGCAGAAAAGTATGATTGCTAAGGTCCTAGGTTCCCAGAATTCCAGGAGTCCCCTTTTTGCCTTCAGCCCCAGTTCTTCACAAATTCCAGGGCAGACTCACCTTGAACTCAGGGCCCCCTCCCCCAGAATCTGATAGATACTAACTCCTGCAGCTACGGATCTAAGAGAATCATCTGATCTGAGTTTGAAAGCCGGAAGGGACCTTAGAGGCCATCTAAGTCCACCTTCCCTGATTGTATAGAAAAAGGAAACTGAGGCCCAGGGAGGGGAAGGGGCTCACCTAAGTGAGTGAGTCCCTTCACTCTACTACTCTTTATAGATAGTAAGCATCAGAAGCAAGATTTGAACTCTGGGCCTCTAACTCAGAGTCAGTTCTCTTTTTCCCCTCTACCACTGCCTGGAGGTTCAGTCCCATCAGGACTACCTTGAACAAGCCAGGATTTGGGGTGGAGACCCGGTCCCCACCATGACGTCCCTATTGGGCCCCTGGAGGATGTCTTTGGGCTGTTCGGTGCCTTTACTTTGTTTAAAAGCTGCAGCGCTCATGGACCTCCGCTTCCACCTGGCCTCTTCACTAGAAGAACACTCTGATGTGATCAGACTAAGCACCTCCCAAGAGGGATTTCTCAGTCCACGCTAGTGTGCATTCACGTGCTTGATCCTATGCTACCCTACAGCTGTCCCCTGACTTAAGAAGGGCACATAATGCAATGTCCATCTTGCCAAGGAAGAAACTGATTGTGGGAGGAAGGGTGAGGTATCCAAGGTCACACAGCCAGGGGGAACCTGATGCCAGGGCTATTTCCACTATACCACACTCCCTCATCTCCAAGCATGGGTTTTCCCAAGATGGGGGCAGGAAAGGGGAAGGAAGGAAGGAAGGAGGTAGAGAATCGTGTTTAGCAACAAGTGGAGAAAGGAAAGAGGTTGAATCCTCTCTCTCCTCTCTCTTTTTTCTCTCTCTTCTCTCTTTCTCTGTCTCTCTGTCACTCTTTCTCATTCTCTCTCTGTCACTCTCATCACTTCTCTTTCCCTCTCTTCTCTCTCTTCTTTCTTTATTTCTGTCCTTCCTTTCCTCCTTCCTCCCTCCCTCCTTCTTTTCTTTCTTTCTTTCTTTCTTTCTTTCTTTCTTTCTTTCTTTCTTTCTTTCTTCTTTCTTTCTTTCTTCTTTCTTTCTTTCTTTCTTTCTTTCTCTCCTCTTTTTTTTCTTTTTCTTTTTTCCCTTCCCTTCCCCCCCCCCCTTGACAGACTCCTCTCTGGAGCTCATTTCCTTCGATTTTAGAAGTCTGTGTATGGCAGGGATGAACATGAATGGAGGGGCTCTCTTCTGGGGGGCAGGCCTTCTCCTCATCATACTGCTGCTTTCCCACCATTATCCTCATCTTTTCAAACTTCGAACTTTGCCCCTAAGGCTCCAGCCCTCCTCTGATAAAAGCTCTCTCGTTATTTCATTGGCTTCCCCTTCATTTGTCCAGCGTCTCCTTCCTTGGTTGCCATGTTCATTATACCCTCTGACCTGTTCGACATCATGTGTATTCTTCTTCCACTAGAATATAAGCTATCTGAGGGCAGGGGCTACTTGGCTTGCTTATATTTGGCTAAGCACAATGCCTAGCATGCAGTAAGTGCCTAATAAATGCACTCTCTACCTATCAATCTATTTTTCATTTTCCACTGGAGAGTAGGAGAAATTGGAAGGATGTGGTCCACAGGCTACAATGGAAAGAACCTTGGAGTCAGAAGATCTGGGTTCAAATCTCTCTGCTACAACCTGTATAATCTTTCTTGAGCCTCAGTTTTTTCTTCTGTAACATGAGGACATTGGACTAGATGGCCTGGGAGGTACCTTCTAACCTTATAGCTAGTATCTTATGATATCTCTCTGGGTCTCAATTTGCAATGAAAGGGTGGATAGAATGAAGTAGGAGAGTCTCTACTTTGGGCCTCAGTTTCCTCCTCTGTCAAAATGAGGGCATTATACTAGATGATCTTTCACCTCCCAGAATTCTATAAATCTGTGGAAGGATTAAGTATCCTGGTCTCCCTTTTACAGATGAGCAAACCAAGGGCCAGAAAAACAAAGCGATTTCCTACGAGATCTTATTACAAGTAAGTTCACAGGATTTGTTAACTGGCAGGGATCCTAGAGTTCAATCTCCTTATTTTGCAGAGGAGGAAAGTGAGTCCCAGAGAGAGGCAGTGACTTGACCAAGGTCATACAGGGAGTAAGGAGTAGATATGTAGATATAGGATTAGATCTTAAATCTTCTGCCTCTAAATCAAGAACTTGCCTGAGCCTGGACTAGAGCTCAGCTAAGTGGCGCTTTGGGCCTGGACTCAGGAAGACCCAAGTTCAAATCCAGCCTCAGACATTAGCTATGTGATCCTGGACAAGTTACTTTAATGCTGTCTGCCTCAGTTTCCCAAACTGTAAACAAGGGATTATAATGGGACCTACACCACAGAGTCGCTTCAAGGAACAAAGGCGATTTTTGCAAAGGGCTTTATGCAGTGCCCGGCTCGAGCGGCCCTTACTAAAGGCCTTTTTCTTTCTTTCCTGAGTCTGGTACTCTTTTTACGGAGGCATACGACACGGACTGGAGCTGCTACTTGTGCTCCAGCCACACATAGTACACAGAGCCGTCGGAAGCTCTCTTGGCCGGTCCCCAACCCGTCCTCCTTTGGACAATTCGGTTCCACTCAATTAACACCACTCTCTTCCTCCATCCCCAGGCTCTGTCATGTTTAGCCTCTGACTCATCCTGGCTCTGGGACTCTGGGGCAAGTCACCTCAACTCCGTCCTCTGGGCAGCTCTCTAAGGTTTTGGAGAGGCAGCCAAGTGGCCGGACTTTCCTCACCTGGGAGTTAATTCTGTCAAGGGAACACAGGCCCCGTGCTTCTCCCAGTCCCGGGTGCAGGCCCTGTGGTAGGTGCTGGTGAAATGAGGGCCCCAGTGAGCAAGCCATCCCTGCCGTGGGTGTCTACACAGACCCTGCCAGGGTTGTCTACGCCCGCCATGGGAGTCTCCGCTGAAGGCCTGCTTCCCTGCTCTGGCCCCTGGGCTCGGAGCTCAGGCCCAGCAAATCAGAGCAGGCCCAGAAGGCATTTCTTGAATAAACGCTGTAAAGCTCTCTGGGGAATCCCTGACTTCCTTGAACCTCAGCTGGGCATCCCCAAATAACTGAGTTCAGAATCCCGGAAGCCAGGGCTGACAAAGCAAAGTTTCTTGGATAAACATGCAGAAATTCAATAGCCTCACATTGGCCAGGTGTACACACACACACAAGCACTCATGAGCACAGACACATACGCCTGGGAAGGCTGTGAAAGGGGAGGAGCACGCAGCCTTTGCACAAAGAACAATAGGGTGGAAATCTGCCTGACTTTCCAGGGCCACAGGGAAGGGAAGGGAAGGAAGGAGCCTCAAGGAGACCAGCCTTCAGCATCCCCCCAGGAGCTCAGGTCACCTGGGCCACCAGACGGAGGGGACCACAGATTCTGCTCCTCCCTCTGTCCCTCGCCTTGCCATCCTGGGCCACAAATGGTCTCCCCAGGGAGCAATTATTGAAACGTGGAGAGAAGCAGATTTTGACATCCCAGCTCCTAACTGTGGAGCTAGAAGGGACTTCAAGACCCCCCACCTTATTTGCAGAGTAGGAAACTGAGGCCTAAGGAGGGAAAGGACTTTTCTGAGGTCACACATAGGATTCTAGACTTGGAGGCAAAGGAATCTCAGAGGCCATCAGTAGCACTCCAGCTCATTTTACAAAAGAGGAAACTGAGGGCCTTGCCAGTAGTAAATCACAGAATAAGAATTGAACCCAGGCCTTCGAGCTCCCCCTTTCACTTCCCCACAATACCTTTCTGCCCCGCGAAAAGTCCAAGATAAGAGATCGCACCCCAAACAACAACTAAGAATGAGTTACGCTTAAATCGTGTTTTACAATTACCAAGTAGGTATGATTCTCAGAAACAACCTTTGGAGGATTACCATTATCTTCCTGTTAGAGAGGAAGAGATTGAGAGTTTAAGTGACTTATCTGAAGATCACTCAGTCGCCAGTCAACTCAGGATCTCCAGCTTGAACTCAGGTCTTCAACTCTAAGTCCATTGTTCTTGCCATTACAGCCAGCGGCATGCTGGTAAATATTTAACAACGGGCTAGCTGGGCAAAAAAAAAAAAATGTGCTGACATACTTTTAGGTTTCATTGACATTACCGAACAATTTTTTCATCACTTTCTCAAGTCTAGACACTCGACGAAGCAATAAATCAAGCCCCCGATGGGTAGCGATCGAGCTATGGCTATCCGCGGAGGTCTCTGCTTAAATATCAAATAAGTGATGTGGGCAAGAAATACGTTTTGTCTGTCAGGAGGAAGGAGAGACAAATCACTCTGAGGACGGAAGGTTTCCCAGAGGAGGCGGAAATTGGATCTGTGACTCAAAGGATAAGTTGGATTTAGATAGGATGAAGGAGTGGGGATGGCATCCAGGCGAGAGGATAGCATGAACAAAGGTGTAGAGGGAGGAAACTATAAGATGTGTCGATAGAAGTGGGCTTGGTGTGGTATTTAAACAGATAAGCAACAGGAAATAAGGCTAGAAACCTCACAGGACTTGGAGCTGCAAGGAAACTTAGAGGTCATCTGATCTTCCCTCCTACTTTACAAATCAGAAGTGCAAAATGAATAAAATGGATTTCTAGCAATGATAGAGTGGATAATATAATATAATATAATATAATATAATATAATATAACATAACATAATATAATATAATATAGCATGACATAATATAATATAATATAGCATGACATAACATAATATAATATAACATATGATGATATGATATAATATAATGTAATGTATGTAACGCAGCACAATGTAACATATAATAGAATGTATTACGGTATAAAATGTAATGTGATATAACACAATACAATATAACGTGACATAATATAACAAATAATGATAAGCCTTCCTGTGAGAATCAGGTACAAAATAAGGAAACTCATTCTCATTTCTTTTATTTGATGCTGTATTAAAAAATCTAGTCATTGCAATAAACCACAAAAAATTTTGAGGTATTAATGTGAGAAATGAAGAGCTCAGAAGAGTCTAGTTTTTATATCATATAATTGTATATCTAGGACATCAAATGGCCTCACCAAAAAAGTCCATTGGATCCACATACACTCTACAAAATTTCCAGATACTAGATTAACTCACAAAAATCATCTGCATTCATATTTATTAGTAATAAAGGTATAGAATACATAATAAAAACTTCTTGTATAATAATAACCCCCCAGAAGATATTTAGGAATTAACCTTTTGGAATTTTTAATCCTAAATATCTAATTCTTAAATTGAATTTTGGTAACCATGGGACATGCCAGAAGGAGCTTTCCTTAAAACCAAATAAAGGTACAACTCACCAATTTTAGGGACATTCAGTGTTCATGGATGGCTCAGACTAATATAGTAAAAGTTATCCTATTCAAAGTATTTTGTATATTCACTATAATGAAAATTTTAAAAAACAGACAAGGAGCTTCTTTATAGAATTAGCAGAAATCCGAATACTGTTTTTAAGGGGAAAATAATGCAATCAAAAAAGTCAAAGGGCATACAGAAGAGAAAAGTTGATGAAGGTGGTCTTCTATTCCTAGGCTTTAAAACATATTAAACCCATTAAGCAAATTAAAGCATATTAAACTTTGGGTCACTATGTCATACATAGAAAGAGTGAGCAATGGAATCAAAAAGATATAACCAAAAGATCAGAAAATAAAAACTGGTGAAAGCAGTTGTTATGTAATATATATAGTGGGGACAATCGGTTGGCAATTTGGTAGGAAAGACCTTTATCTTTCATAAAATACCCCCAGTGAAATTTGTCTGTATGAGAGATGTAAATATTTTGTCTTTAAAAATTCATAGTGGATCAAATGGTCAAAAGATGTGACTAGGCAATTATGATTTTTAAATTCAATTTTTTTTGTCTTCTGAATTTAATGAGGACCCTAACATTCAGTGTTCAAATGTTCAGTTGCCTCTGAATATTTTCACATTCAAGGGGGAACAGGAAAAGAGACTAGAAAATGAACCTTTGAGTCCCTACCATATACACACAGCTTTTTAGCTATCTAATAAATTCACCCTGTTAACTTAAAAAACTATTCCTGCTTGTCGATATTTCCTTCCAACCTTTCTTTTGTTCTCTTCTAGACATTTTAAAAGATTTCAATGATCTTTTTTTCCACCTTTTTTTGGGACAATATTATTAACAACTCTCCTCTATCCCACTAAATTTTCCTCTTAAAGAAAAAAAAAATCCTTGAAACAAATACACATAGTCAGACAAAACAAATCCCCCCATTTCCCGTCCCAAAAAATGTGTGTCTCATTTAGCAACTTGTATCTATCACCTCTCTGTTAGGAAGAAAGTAGCACGCTTTATCATTAGTTCTCGGGGAATCGTGGCTGGTCATTGCTTTGGTCAGAATTCCTGAGTCTTTCAAATTTGTTTTTCTTTGTCGTGTTGATATTATTGTATAAATCGTTCTGGTTTTGATGAACAGTTTTCAAAAAAGGAAACACAAATTGTCAATAATCACTTGAAAAATGCACAACATCACTAATAATTTAAAAAGATACAAATGGAAACCTTTTCACATCCATCAAATTGACAAAAATAGTTTTTAAAGTAACGAAATTCATTGCCACTCCCACTCCACTCATCCATTACTGGTAGAATTGCAAATTAATCGAATTTTTTTTTTTCGGAGAACAGTCTGGCAGCACACAGTCAAAGCTACAAAAATAATCTTAGCCTTTGACCTAATCATTCCATTGTTGGGAATATGTCCTGAAAATGTTATCAAAAACAAACAAACCCCAAAGGACTATCCTTTCAGAGAATTTCTCTCATAGCAGTTAAGTAATTGCAAAAATCTGGAAGCATCCTCTCCTAAACGTTCAACCAGAGAGGAATGGACGAGTGAATTTTGTCACATTAACGTAATGGAATGTAACAACCTAATTAAGAGATGTAAGTTTGAGGAATATACCAAAAAATCCAGAAAGACTTTTCTGAAATAATACAAAGTTGGGAGGAGCAGAATCTAAAGACTAGAGTACCCTAAAACTCTGAACATCTAAGAAAGCAAATAAAGTGAATGGACCAAAAGAAATCCCTATGAGGACTTGGAAAATGTATGCTATCTTAGAGTATAGCACCTTTTCTGGGGTTACCCTGCCCTGCCTCTCTCCCGGCTCAGACATAGCTTAGGTCTTCAGATTCAAGGTATTCTATGGATTGGAACTGATGCTCACAAGATCTCACCGGGGTGTTCAACTTCAATAGTCTTCCAGTAGACACAATTAGCTTGAAAATAAAGGCATCGACTAATCTGATGTGAAAAAAGCAATAGCTACAAGAGCATTTTCCCCTCTTCCTCCCTAAACTCGGTACACACGTTTTTGATGACTCCACACTTTGGTCAGAGAGAAAAGTGGACGCAAGTCTAGAGCGCAGTTATAGAAAGTAATATAAATTGGAAAAACAGGCGGCTCGTGCTTCTGATGCTGTAGGGTCCCAAAGTTTTCTCTTCTAGCAGTATTCTAATGTTGTTCCTCTGGGGAATGGAAAGTAGGGAAACAGTGTGGAGTAGTAGAGAGAACCTTGTATTTTGCAGTAGAAAGACCTGGATTTGAGGCCTGGCTCTGCCACTTCCTATTTGTGTTAATCTTTTAAGTGTTAAATTGCATTTAACCTCAGCTATCTAAGACTGGAAGTTTAATTCCAGCTGGGCCACTTCTCACCTGGCTGACTTTGGAAGAGTCACTAATTTCTGTCAGTTTCTCTGGTGCAAAATGGAAGGGCTTTGGATGAGATATCTCAAGATCTAAATCCATGATTCGTGTTGTTTTTTTTTTTTTAATGAACCTATAAATTGATTTGTTCATGGCTGAAGTGTCTCTAGATACATCCTCAGGGATTTGTTATCCCATTATATTATACAGAAGAGACAGTGATGTGAGGTCAAAGTGCAGCAGAAAGGTAATGGTTTTCATTCATTGTAGAAAATGAGCAACCGACGAGGACGAAGGCAGTGTGAAGTAGGACAAATGATGCTCAATTTGGAGTCAGAACACCCGATTTCAAATCCGTGTCACTTCTTCCCTCTTGGCCTCAGTTTCCCTTTCTGTTAAAAAGGGTAATTAGACTAGCTGGCCTCTGAGGTTCCCTTTTAGAGCCCTAGATCTAGTATTCGCCGTGTGATGTTAGACAAGTCCCTTCCCCTCCCCGGGCCTCAGGTCCCTCTCTGTAGAATGAGGGAGTTGTGCTAGCCGGTCTCTGGGGATGTAGGAGTCGATCCTGCACATACTGAAAATTCGGATGAGCTAGGTATGAAACTGGAGAAGTAGTTTGATGGGAAGAGCCTTAAATGATGCGTGATGTCATTGAAATAATTCAGTTCTGTTTTAATAACTCTGGGCTTGGAGTTAGAAAACTTCCACTCGAGTCCAAGCTCTGAGCCTGTGTGATTTTGGCTCAGTGTCCGAACCTCTCTGAGCCTTACTTTAAAACGAATTAGAGTAAATGCATTCCCTCAACTCCTCCCGGGCTTGTTGAGAGGCTGGCAGTTTGTGTTGATATTAATAGCAATAACTATCCTATGATTCTATTTTAAAAGCTGTCATGTGGAAGACAGAATATTAGATGGTTTTTTTTCCATTCCAGGGGTCAGAATTAGGCCCTACTAAGGGGTCCTAATCCAGAAGTAGAAGGAACCTCAGAGGTCTGCTAGCCCCTCTTTTTACAGAGTAGGAAACTGAGGCTCAGGAAAGGAAAGGGACTGACCCCAGCATATACAGGGAGTAGTAAAAAGGAGGTGGAAGTGGAATCCAGCCCTTCTGACTCCAAAGCCAGCCCCGTGTCATGGCTTAAGCTTTCTCTGCAGTCTTTTTTGGGGTGACCATGTGGGAAATGGCTGCCGTGGCAGACCTTCCCCGAAGCAGCAAAAGGGAAACCCCACCGAGCCTGAGGAAGCTGAGTGGGGCGTCATCTTCCTCAGAGGGGAACTTGTCCCTGAGTCAGCCACCGAGGCAGAAGGCTAAGCAGGGAAAGGAGAAGCGAAAGGGCCTGGAAGCCCTCAGACTGGGGGTGGGGTCCTCCCAGTCATTCTTCCATGCTGGGAGGCTACAGGGCAGGGTTGAAGAGCCAAGAGGAGAAGTTGGGCCCGCCCGGACAGAGAGAGCATGCTGGGTATGGGGGGGGGGAGGGGAAGGGTGGGCAGCATTTTGAAGTCAATGGTCCACATGAAAAGGAGGTGCAGTTCAACACATTATCAGTTCCTGTTTTCTGGAACACAGCTGAAGCAGCTGATCTGGAGTCCAGAAGAGGGGAAGGAAGGGGAGGGGGAAAAGAGGGTGCTAGATTCCCTGTCTTGGAGTCCAGGAGAGGAAGGGAGGAAGGGGAGGGAGGAAGAGGGTCATAGATTCCCTAACCTGGACTCCTAGAAAGTATTTGGAAGGAAGAGGTCGATTGGTTGATTGATTAGATGAGCTCTAATCCTAGGATTGGCAGCTAGGTGGCGCTGTATCGGATAGAGCACCTGTTGTGGAGTCGGGAAGGCTCCTCTTCGGAGTTCAAATCCGGTTTTAGACACTTACTAGCTGTGTGACCTTGAGCAAGTCACTTCACCTTGTTTGCCTCAGTTTCTTCATCTGTCAAATTAGTTGGAGAAAGAAATGGTAAATCACCCCAGCATTTTGGCCAAGAAAACCCTACATAAGGTCACAGAGAGTTGGACATGATTGAAAAATGACTGAATGACAGTCATAGGATTATAGCTTTTAAGCTGGAAAGGGCGTTAAAGACCATTTAGACTTGACTGTCTTATTTTACAGATAAAGAAACTGAGGCCCACAGAAGGGAAATGGTTTATCCAAGATCACTTCGAAGAATTTGACCTCAAGTCCTCTAACTCCAAATACTGTTTTCTGTCCACAGCATCAGTGGACTCTCTTGGTTCCTTCTCTTTCGGGTTCCTTCTAGCTCTCTGTAATATTTGTAAATCTTCAGGCATGAGAACAATTATGCGATTCTGCTTCTGTGATTGATCGAGAAAGACTCAGGCATCGTTTACGCTCCCCCCAACACACACGCACGGGAACTGATCGGGTGACTTGGGAACAAGAGGGTTCATTTGTCCTAGAGAGCCAGCGGAAGAGATCGAGACTCGGGCCACCGCCGAACTGGCTTCGGGGCTCGAGTGTCTTGCCTTGGAACAGGGAAGGTGGCTTATAACCAGGAACTTTCGTGTCTGGGGCAAACACTGCAAACGAGGCTTCCAGGGTCCCCCAGTTCAGGCGTGTGCTGCGGGTTGGGAGAGCCAAGGTGATGCTGGGAAGTTCTCCGTAGAGGGAAGAAGCAGGGCAGAGTAGGATGATCATAGCTAAGATTTAGAGAGCACTTTTCAGCTTGCAAATCCGGATGTATAGTACCTTCTTTGGCCCTCCAATAGGTCAGGGATGAAGGGTATCTTGTTATCCCCTTTTCACAGAAGAGGAAACTGAGGCAGATAGAAGTTGAGTGACTTGCCCAGGGTTACCCAGTTAGGAAACACCTGGGGCTAATCAGAACGCAAGCTTTCCCGGCTCCCCAGTCTAATCTTCTATTTACTCATCTCCCAACTGGCAAATTCCTATTGAAATGAATTATTCTTCGGCACTGGTGCTCCGTTCTGTTCTTCGCTGATAGTAAAGTGCTATCAGAGTCTTGTAAATCTGTGCCCTGGCACAAAGCATTGTTTGCCTAACTTGTTGCAGCTTTGGTTCTTGCCTCCTCCGGGAACATTTGGGCACCCTCCTTATCTCCGGGAAAAAGCCAATACAGATGGGGACTTACTCCAGTATCTTGAAAGGATCAGTGGGGTAGTACCTGCTCTGCAACTTCTAGCCCTTAAAAGTTGCCTGGGGCACTGAGGTTGGGACTTGCTCAGGGTCACATGGCCAGTGTGTGTGTGTGTGTGTGTGTGTGTGTGTGTGTGTGTGTGTAGGTTTGAACCCAGACTTGTTCCTTTTCTGAGGCTGGCACTATCTCTGCCATACTTGGCCGCCCGTCCGCTGCAGGGGCTCTGAGGAAAGCAAAGCTCCTGCCCTGGCCTTGAGCAGACAGAGCAGGGGGATCCAGAAGCAGCCGGAGCAGGAGTCCCAGCTGAAAGGATGCTGTTCCCTTACTTTATTAAACAACAGGGAACGAATCAACTTAGTTTAGAGTCGGCAGAAACCTTAGAGATGCCTAGTCCAACTCTCATCAAATAGACACTGATATTGTGGCTAGATGACTGGAGCGGGAATCAGAAAGACAGAGGTTCCAATTCTGCCCATTAGCTGTGTGAACATAGGCAAGTCTCTCAGCCTCAGTTAACTACTCTGCAAAATGGAGATAAGGACACCCCCATGGCCTTGTAGTGAGGATCAATTGAGATTTTGTGTGTGTGTGTGTGTGTGTGAGAGAGAGAGAGACAGAGACACAGAGAGAAAGAAACAGAGAGAGACAGAGACAGAGAGAGACAGACAGAGAGAGGAGAGAGAGAGGGGAGAGAGAGAAAGAAAGAAAGAAAGAGAGAGGAAAGAGAGAGACAGAGAGAGACAGAAAGAGAGAGAGAGAGAGAGAGAGAGAGAGAGAGAGAGAGAGAGAGAGAGAGAGAGAGGGAGAGACAGAGAGAGACAGAGAGAGACAGAGAGAGACAGAGACAGAGACAGAGAGAGAAAGAGAGAGAGAGAAAGAGAGAGAGACAGAGAGAGAGAGAGAGAGAGAGAGAGAGAGAGAGAGAGAGAGAGAGAGAGAGAGAGAGGCGGGCTCTGGCTGCGGCAGTAGCAGTTGTAGCCCCCTATTACTGGTGTATAATCAGTTAAGCACGCAGGATGGCAGGATGGCAGGATGGCACTTTATTAATTACCCAACAAGGAGCATGGCTAACATTTGATTTGTCTCTCACTATACTCGAGTCACCAGCCACGTGGTCTTTCTGGCTTGCAGTCATGCTGGAGTCTCTCACCACCTTGTGGCTTCAAACAGCTAGGCAAATAACAGACCAACCTTGGCTGGGTTTTGAATGTTAGCCTAGGGGTTGATGTAAAATATTGCTCAGGCTTATTAAAATAGGAAGACTACGGCTCCGGCCCCCACCCCACATCTGGATCTTTCCCCACCTCAAGTCTCCACCCTCTGTATTTATACTATACGGACCGATCAGCTTTCTGTAACCATATGGTTTTAAAAAAAATACAGTGAATCAATTAACAAGCATTTATTAAGTGCCTGCTGTGTTCCGGACACCATACCGAGTCCTGGTGATGCGAAGCTATGAAAGATGGGAAAGCTAATATATTTACAAATAAATGCATCATCCCTGTCTCTCTCTATGTATGGACAGAGGCGTGCCGATAAATGTTTCACAACTAGTCCTCTGGGGAAAAAATTACCCACTTGCCCATGACACACTTCTGAGTTTAATCTGTATTATTAACACTTGGTCTGTCACTTTCTTACGTCTAGACAATTAACAAAACAATAAATCAAGCCCTGATTTGTCGCTACCGATTTTCGGAGGTGTAAATGTTCACACTCCAAATTTAAGCGTTGGCTCTTGGGAGCCAGTTTGAGCTGGCTCCAGCACACCACTGGATATATAATATATTGCAGCGATGGAGGAGGGGTGGAAACAGTGGTCAGTGGGGGAATGGAGAGAGTTTTCCCCAAGGAGGTGGCCCTTGAACCGAGTTTTAAAGGGAGCTTCAATTCTAAGAGTCAGGGGTGAAGAGGGAAAGTATCCCAGACACGGGGGACGGTCGTCCAAAGGGACAGACGGGAGATGGACACGGGGGACGGTCGTCCAAAGGGACAGACGGGAGATGGACACGGGGGACGGTCGTCCAAAGGGACAGACGGGAGATGGACACGGGGGACTGTCATCCAAAGGGACAGAGATGGAGTGTTTTGTACAATTGAACTGGATAGTGAGTGCTGGGGGGAGGGGAGATAATCCACCAGTCTGGATTACCAGTGACCCCGTGGAAGGCTCTCCATGCTAAGCAGAGAAGTTTGAGTTTTGTTCCAAATCCGGTGAGAAGTTAATGAGACTTCTTGAGCAAAGGAATGGCAAAGTCTCACCCATGCTTCAGGCATGTTGAGTGGGGGGTGCATTGGAAAAAGGGAAGATTTGTTGGGGGATGGGGCAGCGATAGCAACACTCCAGTTGAGGGGTCATTGCATGTGGAGGTAGAGTTGGTCACCCCTTGGTACCGGAGGCACAGAAGTCTACAAAGGATGGGTTGAGGCTGGCTTTGAGGAGCCCCAGTGGTGACTGGGAAGATGATGGTGCCTTCAAAAGACACAGTGAAGTTTAGAAAGGGGACGGTGCGGGCTGTGGAGAGCATGAGCTCTAGTTGAATGTGTCGAGCTGTAAGGGATCTCAAGTTGGGAATGTCCAAAAAGTGATGGGAAGCTAGGACAAGATTTGGAGATCTGGGAGTTATCTACATAGAGGTAATCAATGAATTCATGGAAGGCAGTCTGTGTGTGTGTGTGTGTGTGTGTGTGTGTGTGTGTGTGTGTGTGTGTGTGAGAGAGAGAGAGAGAGACAGAGAGACAGAGAGAATGGAGAGACAGAAATGAGGAGAGACAGAGAGAGAATGGAGAGACAGAAATGAGGAGAGAGAGAGAGAGAGAGAGAGAGAGAGAGAGAGAGAGAGAGAGAGAGAGAGAGAGAGAGAGAGAGCAGACCCTTGGGGGACACCCACAGATAGTTAGAAGTCCAGACATGATTGATTGATGAACCTGGAAAAGAGACCCAGAAGGCCTCGTGTCAAAAGCTTTTTCCTGGACTTTGGTTGAGAAGGGGAGGAAGAGATAGAAGGACAATAGCTGGAGGGGGTTAGAGGGTCAAACGAACGTGCCAGGGAAAAGGTTTCATTTTCCCTCCGTGGGTGCTTCACGCAGAGCACGTGCCTGGCGGGGCCAGAGAGAAAGGGGCCCCCGGGACCCGATCTGGAACCCTGAAAACAAAGGCGAGGCTGGAGGCGCGCGGGGGTGCCGGGCCCTGCCAGCCCCTCGGATCCCGGTGACAGAGGCTCCCAGAGCCGCCCGTCTGGGAATCTGCGCCGCGGGCTTTCCGACCCACACGGAGCGGGCTCGGGCACGGCCGCTCCCGGGGCTCGGGGCAGAAAGGGCCGTCGGGGAGCTAGAGAAGGAAACGGGGACCCGTGTGTGCACCCAGACTCCCTCGGTCCCACCCCCTCCCTCCTCCGTTTCCCCAAAGGCAGAAGTGAAGGGCCATTGTCGAAATACCGAGAACCCGCGCGAAATGCTTTGCGAACCTTAGAACGCAACCCACGGGAGCGGTGACTATTATTTTCTGGCTAAGGAAACAAGCCCAGAGAGAGGAAGTGTCTAGCCCGAGGACACACAGCAAATTGTGGTGGCTTCCCGACGGTCCGCTACTTCCCGAGGGGAGGGGGGAGGGGCCGGGAAGCTCGGAGACAGGAATGAGATGGGGTGAGAGAGGGGGCAGGAGCTGGAGACCTCGTGGCACTGGGGCTACAGGAGCGCCCAAGGTCCGGGTCACAGTGAAAGCCCCCCCTCCCTCCACCCCACCCCCCCGCACCAGCCTTGGGGGCGGGGCAGGGCGGGGGCCCCGCTGGCTACGCCCCGGGCCGAGGAAGGAGGCGGTGCTCTGGGGTCCGGAGCAGCCGGGGCGGTGCAGCCCGTCCCGTCCGGCCGTCGGGGCCCTCCCCCTGCCATCTAGCTCCACGTCCTGCTAGCGCCAGGTCCGGGCTCGGCTTCGGCTCGGGAGCAGAGCGGGGCGGGGCGGGGCGGAGCGGAGCAGCCCGGAGAGCCGCTGCAGCACATGGACCAGCCTCGGGGCCGGGGGCCGGGGGCCGGGGCCGGGCCCGGGCCGCCCCTGCGCCTCCCCAAGCCCAGTACGTGGACCCTGTGGCGCGCCAAGGGACCGCCGAGGAACCCGGCGCGCTGGAAGCCAGGTGAGCGGCGCCCGCCTTTCCCCGCGGCCGGGCGGCCGGGCGGGCGGGCTGCCGGGCGGGCTAGCCGGCTGGGCAGGGAAGGCGCTCGGCCGCTCGGGGCCGGGCTCGCCCGCCCCTCTCGGCTCGGCTGGGCTGCCCCGCGCTGCGCGCTGCGCTCCGCGCTGCCCGCGGCCGGCGCCCCCGCCCCCGGCCCCCCGCGCCCCTGCCCCATCCCCTCTCGGCCGCCACCCCACCTTTCCCCTCTTCTCGCCATCACCTCCCTTCGTCCGGTCCGCCTTTGTCCCTCTCCCCATCGCTCGTCCTCGGCCGCTCCTCTCACCTCTCCCGCTACACTCCGCCCCCCTTTCTCTCGGGCTCCTTCTGCACCCCCTTTCCTTATCTGCGTCTCCCCTCTCAATTTGCGTCCCTGCCCCCTTATCTGCCTCTAGCCTCCCCCTGTCTGGGCTGCTTCTCCTCTCCCCCCGTTCCCATCCCTCTGTCCCCATGTCTCTCTTCTGTCTCCTCTCCCGTCCCCGCTCTCTCCCTCTCCCGTCCCCGCTCTCTCCCTCTCCCGTCCCCGCTCTCTCCCTCTCACTCTGTCCGTCTCTGTCTGCGCCTCTCCGTCTCTGCACCCCTCCCCACCTCAACCCTAAGCCTGGCTCCCTGCGTCTCTCCTCGCCCAAATGGCTTTCTCTGGGGGCATCTCTAAGGGCGCCCCAAGCTTTCGAATCCCCGTGCCCCGGCCTGTCGGGAACGGTGCCCCCCGCCCCCTATCCCAGCCCCTCTCAGATAGAGGAAATAGGAAATAGGGTTGGGATTCTTGCCCTGTGACTCCCAGACAGAGGAGCCTAGGGGGAGGGGAAATTGGGGGTGGGGTGGGGGGAAGAGGAAATCTAGAGGCATCTGGGCATGCTCATTCTACGTCCCGGGAGGGTTATTGCCTCTAAACTCCTAAAGCGCTTAATGTCTATACCATTCATTTGGCACTTCCAAACAAAACGGCTTATCTTTTTCCGTGTGGATTTCTGGTTTCCCTGCAGACGAACTGGAAGCTCCTTGAGGGTAGGGTTAGGTCTGATCCTCCCCCGTATCCCCCCTCCCCCCAGTCCCTCGCATATTTGCTAGCTCGTGAGTAAATGTTTACCGACTGGGATTGATTGATGCACTCGGACTGTCTCGCAAAGTCGCGGCTCTCGTCCTCCTAAAGGGAACGTGCGGGGGACGGGCCCGTTTCGGGACCGGTTTTACCTCCGGGCCCGTGCAGCCCCAAACGAGTCCTTCGGCTTCTCCTGGCCTCAGTTTCCTACTTTGGAGAACGAGGGAGTCGAACTCAGTGGCCTGCCATCAAAGCCCTTCCGGCTCGAGCCTATTCTGCCTTCTCGGGTCATTTCTGAGGCTCCCGTGGCCCGGACTCGCCTATGGACCTCACCTTGGTCTCCCCAGAATCATCTGGAGAGGAAGTCCGAGCCCAGACTTCCGAGCCGGACGGTGCTTGGCGCGGGGAAGTCTGCCCCGGGCCTTCCTGCCTCTTCCGTGCCCCCGCTTCTACCATTCGCCCGAGCCCGAAGCGAAGGAAGGGATGGCCCTCCCCCTCCCCCTCGCCTGTCACTGCCTGTGCCCTGTCTGGCCTGATTTAGAAATCGCCAGATCCCGGCAGACCTGGAACGGCGGGGCAGGGTTAGGCCCCCGGCGACTGGGTGTTAAGAGCAAAGTTACATCCTCCTCTGACCTCCTGGGCCTCCGCGGCCTCCGCGTAAAGGCTGAGCACGGAGGCTTGAGGGGCAGGGGGATTTTGTGGGAGCGCGGAGCGCCCCCCCCAAAGGTGCTCGATAGCTTCCCGCCCCCATCCCTTTCCATAGCGCCCCTGGCCTGGCCGCCGAGGCACCCCTCAAGCCACGATCACGCCAGACTCCCCGAGGCCGGCCGGACTTCCTGCCGGTGGGAGAACCCTAGCTGGGGAGCTGGGGAGGATCTCCAAGGCGTCTCGTACCAGCTGCTCATTTTGCAGAGGAGAAAACTTGGGCTTGGGGAGAGAGCGTCTCTCCCCATTCCCCCCGTAGATCCGAGGGCCAGAACCGGGAAGGAACAACTCTTCCCAATTCGTTTTCCAGGTGAGGAAACAGGTAGAGAGCAAGGGACCTGCCCAAGGTCACGTAGTTTCACGTTCTCCTCTCCACCATGGGGCATCCCGTTGTGAAGATCAATTGGAATAATATGCATTCCAGGCTTTTTGGGAGGGCGGCTGGATTTGGGATTTCTCCGGTGAAAGGAAAGTCCTTCCTCCGATGCATATCACTGCCTCTTTTGGGGTTTTGTTTTTTTTAGATAGCCGCCCGAGGCGGCGGGAAGTTAAATTGAATCTAGGGGTAGCCCAGTGGTGGCCGAGGTCGGACTCGAACTCTCGGCCCGCGGGCTCTCCGGCCAGCGCTCCTCTCCGCTGCTTTATAAAGTGCTAGTCTGACCTCGGAGCTGTTATTATTATTGTTGGAAATTGATCTCTAATTAGGTATCTCTGCCCCAAGGCCGCCCCGCCTCCTGCCTTCGCTATCTATGTTAATGGCCCCACGGTCTTCCTAGTCTAGGAGATTGGAATCCAGGGAGTCACCTTTGGCTCTTTCCCCCTCCTCCTTCCCCTCCCCCTTCCCTTTCCCTTTCCCCATCCCCTTTCCCCTCCACCCCCCCAGCCTGTTCCCAGGTGTCCTGAATTCTAGCCCCTCCTCTCTGTTCCGGCTTCGACCCGGGCTCCTCACCTTCCCCTTGGGGGGATTGTAATAGTCTCCTAATAGCCTCAATTCACCACTCGCAGACTCTCTCTCCCCTCCCCTTTCCCTCTAGGACCGGTTACCTGGATTAACCTGCCTAAAGTCTCTCTATTATGCGGGGAAAGCCTTCAAACCGTTTTCCCGCTGGATAAAATTAAAATTCCTTAGCTTGGCATTCAAGGCTCGTCCGCCTTCCGGCCCCAATTTTCCTTTGCGTCCTTATCTCTTCCCCCATGAAATGCCGACCCTCCCACCGCCCTGGTCTGTTTGCCTCCCCATCCGTGCCACCCGTCTCTCCTTCCCCACCTTTTTGGCTTTTGCTCATCCGGTTTCCTCTACCTCAAGTGATCTCCATCCTCCCCCCCCTCCTCATCTTTCAAGGCCCAGCTCCAAATTCTGGGCCTTCCCCAAATCTATTTCAGCTCCGTCCCCCTTGAAGATGACTCCCGTTGGACTTGGCCACTCTTTTTCTGTATCTGTGGCGATGCAGTGTATATGTATGAGTCGGGTCCCAAGGCCGAGGTACAGGGCCCTCTTTTGCCAATTGTTGTTTCCGTGACCTTGGTCAGATTCCCTCTCTGAGGGAAAAAAGGGATGGGATGGAAACTCTCAAAGGTTGTCAGATTTTGTATTCTCAGGGCCTTCCCGGCTCCGACATCCCCCTGTTGTGAGAGCCTTCCTTTTCACAGCTCTGATGTCCTCTCTTCTGAGATCTCTGCTCTGGATCCCCGCGTTCTCTACTCTAAGGCCCCCCTCAGTTCTGCCATTCTGTCACTGATGTCTCTTCCTCCTGGCAACGGTCCCTGGGGACCGCCCTCGCTGTGGCCCTCACTCTCCATCCCGTCTGTGAGTGCCGGCCCTCCGGCAGTCAGTGGGAGAGCGCTCCCCGGATGTCTTCCCATCCGTCTGTGAGCTAATGGCGCAGAAGGAGCCGGGGCCTCTGGGACCTCACCGGCCACGGGCCCTCGCCGGCCACAGGCATGGGGCAGAGTTCTCTCAGGGAGGAGAGATTCTGTACAGGTTCCGAGGCTTTCAAGGACTAAACAGAGGGTTGCAGCTTCTCACTCGCCCCCAGTTTCTTCTCCTCCTTGTGCTGGCAAGGTATTACCCTCCGCCCCTTCCCCTTTTCTTCAGATTCTTAGAGCTGAGAAAGACCTTAGAACATAGAATGGGAAAGTCAGTCAACCTGTCCTTTACCCAGTCAGTCCACAAGCATTTATTAAGCACCTACTATTTGTCAGGTGCGATGCAGAGAGCTGGGGGGGGGGTGGAGAGGGAGACCTTGACGTACAGAATATCGGGGCCAGAAGTGACCCCGAGGCATAGAACATCAGCTGGCCAGACTTCAGAACTAGAGTGGGAGAGCTGGACTCGAAACAGACCATCAAAGTTGCGGAAGGCAGAACAAACAGTCCCGGCGCCTCCTGAACATTTCGGTCAGGCTCTGTGAGCTCCGGAGGGCTTCCCGAATATCGCCTCTCTTGATCTTTACTCCTGTTGGTGGGGGTGCTGTCGTTACCCAGTATCAAATTGGATCTTTCCCATTTTCCACGCATGAGCGCACGCTGGAGTGTTCTCACGAGCTTGCACACGCACGGCGGTAGCATCATGGGGAATTGATTAAACATCCTCCTTGGCACTGGATTTGACTTCAGAGATCTGTTATCTCCGTAACCTTAAATGGAGCCCTCTCTGGGCCTCAGTTTCCCTCTCAGGACAATGAGGAAGTCGGGCTCGGTGGCGGCAGAGCTCTTATAGATGTCAGACTTTCTGATCTTAATAATCCTCACGTGGTCTTCCTTCTGCCTTTTGCAGAGATCACGGGCCGTGACAGGGGCACTGCCGATATAATATACCCATTTTACAGGTAAGGAAAGTGAGGTTCAACAAGGTTGCCCACCAGCACATATCGAGTAAATGGCAGAGACAAAACTCAGACCGTGGTCTCTTGTTGAATTCTCTGATACTTTCCACACCGTGTGGCTCTTGAGCCGGAAGGGACCTCAGGGGCCATCTAGTCCATCCCTCTCATTTGACAGAGGGGGAAACTGAGGTCAAGAGAGGGGAAGAGATTTGCCCAAAGTTACACATAAGATCTAGGCCTAGAGCGGAAAGAGAACTTGAAGACCATCTAGTCCATTTAATGGAGGTGGAAACAGGAGGGGAAGGAACTTGCTCAGGATCACATGAATGCTAAGTGTCAGAGGCAAAATTTGAACTCAGGTCCCCAAGAGCCATTAGTTTTTTCCCTGTTCCCACTGCGTCCCCTAGCCAGCTCCTCCTCCCCTCCCGTTATCCCCGGGCACTCTTCATGCTCACACCAGTCACATAATATTAAACTTAAATGGAAACCCAGTGGCTCTCTAGCCCTGCTGAATTCCCTAGTCGGGGGGGGGGGGGTAGGGGGGCTGCAATCTGGCCAGTAACTGAGCTGGGATTCAAGCCCAGGTCCCAGTGAGGAACCTTGAGCTCCACCTCCAAGGCCTCCTTCCTTTGCCCAATCAACAGCATAACAGTAATGATTTCTGTTTAAGTGGAACATTACATTGAATGCTCACCACCACCCTGGGGCAGCTAGGGGGCGCTGCAGTGGATAGGACGCTGACTTACTAGCTGTGTGACCCAGGCAAATCACCTCACCCTGTTTACCTCGGTTTTCTCATCTGTCAAATGGGCTGAAGAAGAAAGTCACTTTCAAATCTCCGCCAAGAAAACTCAAAATGGGGTCCCCGAGAGTCGGACACTGCCGAAACTACCGAATAACAGCCGCCAGACGCTCTTGAGATGGTGGGTTATCCCTGGTAACAAATGAGAAAGCAGTTTTGCCCAAGATCCCAAAGGACAGCTCGGGGGTCTGGGCATTCTGGCTTCAAATCCGTTGCTTTTCCCGTTACTTTGGGATGTGAGTTTGGCTGTCCCAACCACCCCACTGCTCTGATCCTGCAATAAAGAAAGGGTTGGGACAAAGAAATCATTTAATCAGGTCTCCCTCAGAGTACAGATGGGGAGCCTGAGGCCCCAAGAAGACTCATTAGATCATTGATTTTGAGCTGGAAGAAACTTTAGAGACCCTTGGGTGGAGTCCCTTTATTTTACAGCTGAGTCAACTGAGGCACACTAATGAGTATCTGAAGCAGGATTCAAAGCCAGGTCTTTCCCACTCCTAGCCGAAGCCCTGTCCAACATGGCATGCTGCTTCTCAGGGGGAAGTGACTAGACCAAAGGCACGCAGAGCTAATAAGTAGTGCCAGGAGTGCAAAACATGACCCCTCGGCTCCAGATCCAGTTCTTCCCAGGGCCTTTGTCTATGCATGTCTCCGGGGAAGTGGAAGGGAATCTAGGGACTAAGGGCAGGAAGGGTTGAAGGTGCGGGGGGGGGGGGGGGGGGGGAAGGGGGTCCTGGGCAGAAAAAAGGGGAGACTGCATCCGCTTTTCCAGCTGTTCTTTTTCCCGCCTCATCCCTGGCCAGCCCCCAGAGGGGTCCACACTGTCTCGGCTGCGGGGTGTCAGCTTACGCAGAGTCCTCGTGGATGCCAACTCTGGGCCTGGCACTGGGGAACAAGCATGGGGGTGGGGTAGGACGGCCCCGCAGTTGTTGCTGCTATTTCTCAAGGTGGGGAGCGAGGACGGGAGGGGAGGCGGGGAATACATTCTATTAGATTTGGGGCTAGGGGACGCAGGGCCAGACAGGACGTGGAGACACCTGGGACGTTCATCGGCTCCAGATACAAATCCGGTTTTCCCTCTGTGTACACAACTCGGTTCTAGGCACAGCGATAAGATACTGGCCTTGTCCCCATGGTGCTTCTACTCTGGGAGGGTGCTAAAATGCAGATCCGGAGGATCCGGTGCACGCCTCCTTATCCTGGTCTGTGGATGGATTTCAGGGGCTTCTTGATGGGGAAAAATGGTATCGTTGCTTCACTCGCCTCTAAGTAATATTTAGTGTTTCCTTCGACTTAAAAACGTGATTTTGAGAAGAGGGTCCATGAGTCTCACTGGACACGGCCAAAGGGAAGGGGCCAGGCTATCCAGGTGGCTTTGAACCGTGGCAGAGTGATTCCAATCCTGGCTCTGGAGTTAGAAGGCTTGAGTTCCGATTCCTCCTCGGACACTTGCTATCTCTCTGACCTTAGAAACGTTCCTTCACTTCCCTGGGCCTCAGTTTCCTTTTCTGCAAAGTAGATGGTCTCAGGAGTCCCTTGGAGCTCTGCATCTAGGACCCTGTGATCTGCCAGATAGCTGTCATAAAGAGTTATAGACAGTCTGCTGTGGGGGATCAGAAGGGAGAGGGCCTGACCAATTAGGGGCGTGAATCGGGGTTGCTTTCCCGGAGGAGAGGACATTGTAATCAGATATTAAAGGATGGGGAGGAGAGACCATATCTTAGGCTTAGGGAACAGCCTGAGCAAAGGCATGGGATGTGGGAGGGATAAGCGTGTTCAGGGACAGAGAGGAACACAGTTGTTGTTGTTGTTGTTTAATAGTATCTTGTTTTTCCAAATCCGGGCAAAGATAATTTTCCACATTTACCTCCCCAAAACCTTGGGTTCCAATTTTTTCTCCCTCCCTTCCTCCCCCTCCCCCCAAGATAGCAAGCGGTCCAATATAGGTTAAACACGTGCAATTCTTAAAAACATATTTCCATATTTGTCACGCTGCGCAAGAAAAATCAGATCAAAAGGGAAAATAAAAACACAAGAAAGGGAAACCCCCCCAAACAACAACAGAAGGGGAAAATCTCATTTTTCCAAATTAACGCAAAGATAGTTTTCAACATTCACCTCTGCAAAATCTTGTGCTCCAATTTTTTCCTCCCCCCCCCCAAGACAGCAAACAGTCCAATATAGGTTAAACACAAGAAAAATCAGATCAAAAGGGGGAAAAAACCAGGAAAGAGAAAAAACCCCAACCAAACAACAACGATAACAAAAGTCTCCATAATTCTCTCCCTGGGTACGGATGGCAGTTTCCATCACAAGTCTACTAGAATTGCCTTGAATCAGAGAGGAACATGGTTTTACTGAAGCCTAGAATATGTTGAGAGGAGTTATGTGAGCCAGAATAAAATTGTGAAGAAGCATTGAATGCCAGGAACATGCATTTGAATTTTCCTCAAAAGGCCATAGGGAGCTAGAGAAGATTTTTGTTTGGAAGGAAGGGAAAATGCAAGTGACTTTCTTGGGAAATCGGATTATATGATATAATCCTATTTAAACTTTCTATATTGATATTTCTAGGATAATAAGATTAAGCATTGGAAGGTAATTTAGAGCTGTGAGTCCAGTCTCCTCGTTCAGCAGGTTCAGAGGGGTTAGGGGATTTGTCCCAAGCAACACAGCCCCAGTGAATGATCCGAGCTGAGATTGGAGAATCCAAGTGTTCTGAATCTCCACCCAGCGTTCTTAAGCCTTGAAAACGGCCAGAAAAGGCCTTCTCCTGCAGGGTGCCCTAGTGCCCGCTGCTGGGGATGCTGGGAGAAAAACGAAAGTTCCTGCCCTCAAGGAGCTTCTGTTTCGCCGAGAGGGAAAGAGCAGCCAGTCTAACAGAAACAAAGTAAATAGAGAGTCTTTTCCCGGAGGGAGGGAGGGAGGGAGGGAAGGAGGGAGAGGGCCCTTCCAGCAGGAGCCGGCCTGAGCTGAGCCTTGGAAGAGGCTGGGGCTGTGAGGTGGAGGTGAGGAGGGAGCGCTTTCCAGGCCTGGGGGGCGGCCCACGCCAGCCGGGCAGCAGAGATGGAATATCCCGCCTGCCCGGGGAGCAGGGAGCGAGCCAGGTCGGCCGGAATGTAGACAGTGGGAGCGGGAGTAATGTAAAATACGTCTGGAGAGGTAGCTCGGAGCCAGGGAGGAAGGGCTTCCGTCCCAAACGGAGCACTCGGTATTCGTCCCGGAGGCCAGCCCAAGTCACTGAGGCTGCTCCGGCGGGGGAGGGGCAGGGCGCCTTGGGCTTTGGAGCTGGGGGGAGGGGAGGGCCCGTCCTCGAGGCTGTTGCAGTACTCCTTGGTGACCCCGGGAAAAGAGAGGAGCCAGCGGGAGAGATGCCGGCATGGGAAATCTGGACTTGGCCACCGACCTGATCGAAGAGGGGAGAGGAAAAGGTCAAAGGTGAGACTGAGGTTGTGACCCCGGATGACCAGATACGGGGAGTACAGAAGGGAGGGGTAGCTCTAGGGGGAGCAATCACTATGTTCTCTTTTCGGATGTAGGGACTCGGAGAAGTTACATCCCTATAGAAATGGCCATCCAGAAGCTGGTGATTTGAAACGTGAGCTTGAGAGGGAGTTCTGGAAATCATCAGCTTAGAGATAGGAGTTGATTCCTTGGAAGCCGATGAGATCACCAAGTGATCTCCTTGTATAGAAGAGATAAGGAAAGACAGCCCGGGACAGAGCCTAAGGAGACACTTAACAGTTAGGGGGCAGGACGGAAACGCTGAGTCACTTAGTGAAAGTTTGTGTGTTATGTGCCAGGCTCTGTGCTCAACTCTGGAAACACAAAGCTCCTGCCCTCAAGGAGCTCACGGTCTCACCGGGAGCTAACGGGCTAACAACTCCGTATGACTCAGATACATACTATCCGAACTGAAAATAATCAATCAACGGAGGGAAGGTGCCTCTGAAGGGGATCTTTTCCCGGGGAAGGTGAGAGTTAACAGGAACTGGAGGGGAGCCGGGAGGAGAAGAGGGAGAAAGTCTGAAGCGAGAGGGACAGCAAGTGAAGGGGTCTAGGGTGAAGACCAGCAAAGAGGTCTTCTTACTAGGTCTCAGAATCCTTGGGGATGGGAAAGGGAGAGTTTGCATTTGATCCTGGAGGTGATTGAGAGCCACTGGTTTTGATCGAATAGGAGCATGACATGGCCAGACCTATACTTTAGAAAGGTCATTCTGACCACTGAGTGGAGGAATAGTAAGGACAGCCTTGGGGCGGGCAGGCCCACCAGCAGTTACTGGGGAGAGAAGGGGGCACATTCGGGAAATGTCACAAAAGTCAATTTTTTTTAGCATTATCTTTGTTTTCTTGGATTTGTATCTGTTTCCCCACTTATGTTTTTTAATTGTTTTATTTTGTGGTTATACTTGTCTATTAACTTTTAAAACACACATTTTTTTATGAATCATGTTGAGAGAGAAAAACCAGAACAAAAGGGAAAAAAAAAAACAAAGAAAAAGTAAACCTAGCGTGTGTTGATTTACATACAGGCTTCCTAGTTCCCTCTCCGGAGGCAGATGGCATTTCCTAGCCAAAGTTTATTGGGATTGCCTGGGATCACTGACCCGCTGAGAAGAACCAGATCTTTCATAGTGGATCACTATGATTTTGTTGTTTCTATGTACGTCCCACTTGTGTTTTAACCTGGTTCTAGCATTCGGGAGTTTAGCCGGTGGCTTGTAGCCTCTTGAGTGTGACACCTCCGTTTACAGCATCCATCTTTCCTGATGCTTTGTTTGGACTATATCGGAGCCTGCTTGGGTCCACCATTCTTCTCTCCTCTGACTTTTAGGTGCTCCTCAATTGCAGTTTCTCAGAGGCTATCTGATATTCCGTGGCTCACAGCTATAGTCGAGTCATTCACTGGGCTCCGTTCTTCAACGGCTTGTTACAAATTGGCCTGCTAGTCATCGGGTATATCAAAGGCTATCAAAAAATGGATTTAGGAGACGTGACGTTGAGTTCCGGGCCTGTCACTGCAAAGATAAAATTGACAGGCCATAACAATGCAGCCAAAGTGAAAGAGACTGATCATTCAGATAGAGAAGGGAGGAGGAGAACTGGGAGTGAGAAGTGTCCCAGAAAACCTTTCATCCTTAGTGATAAAAGCTGCAGAGATCTCAGGGAGGAGGAGGACCGAGGAAAGGCCATTGTGTTTCCCAATAAAGAGATCACTGGTGACCTTGGGGAAAAATAGCGGTAGCAGAACTCGGTTCAGAAACTGGACTTTGGAAGACCTGTTTTCAAATCCTGCTTGGGAGGGAAGTGGAAAAGGGTAGTGCCGCCCCAGCGATGGCTCCACTGGGATCAGACAGGGCAAATTTGCAGTGAACACAAGTCAACAGAGTTGTGGGACTTCTTCCAGTGGAGTTTGGCAGCTCAGGAGGAGAGATGGACGAGTCAGATGTGGGAGGGTGGGGGGGGGGTGTCATCCCGAGCTGGGGTTTGGAAAGGAATGAGAGGGGATAGAAGCAGGAGACAAGTGATCTGAACTGGTCAAAGGAGGCACTTGCAGGGAAAGGTGGAAGGATCGAACCAGGGAAACAATTGGTTTAGGAGAGAAGGGGGGAAAAGAAGGGAAAAACCATTTCTTAAGCACCTACTATGTGCCGGCACAGTTACCAAGCACTTTCAAGATATTATTTCATCTGCTCTTCCTTTTACTATTGAGGAAATTGAGGTATACCCAGGGTCACTTGGCTAGTAATTTCCAAGGCTGGATTTGAATTCAGATCTCTGCCAGTCACCCTACTATACTGTAATGGACTGAGGCTTGAGTTGATGCACTGAGGTAGAAATCAGTAAGGCAGAGAGGAAGATGGGAAGATTGGAGCTCGTGGTGAGAAGCATTTCCGAGTTCTGCATCATAGAGCGGTCTCTCTGTGGAGGGGCTGGAGTGCGAATATCCATGGCTGCTGAGGAGGTCAGGGGACCAGGGTTTTGGGGCGCCATCGAATGCAGTCTTTAAGGATTTAGGGTGTAGTGGGGGAAAGGAGGATTGTGAGACTGGTACTGAACCCCTTGAGAAAAAAGGATCAGTGAGTTGGGAGCTGAATAGCCCCTTGGGGAGATGGGGGGGGAAGAGGGATGGGATGAATTTTAAGAAAGGGGAGATTGCTGAGCGATGGCGAAAGAGGGAGAGAGATGTGAGGGTGAGGCAATGGTATATCATGTTAGGGGGCAGGAGAGAAGAGAGTGGATGCAGTGTCTTCTGGGAAGAAGACTTTGGAAGGGAACACAGCTGAGAGTACGCTGGCCCTGAGTTCAAAACTAGCCACAGTCACTTGCTACCTCTGTTTGCCTCAGGTTCCTCAGTTATAAAATGGGGATGATAATAGCAAAAATTATAGTAACTTCCCAGGGTTGTTGTGAGGATCAAATGAGATAATAATTTTAAAGTGCTTGGTACATAGTAAGTGCTACATAAATGTTAGCTGATGATGACACATAGTAGGTGCTATCTAAATGGATGAGGAGGAGGATTAGCCCAGTGCTTGGCACATGGTAGGTGCTATCTAAATGCATGAGGATGATGATGATGATTAGCCCAGTGCTTGACACATAGTAGGTGCTATCTAAATGAATGAGGAGGATGATTAGCCCAGTGCTTGACACATAGTAGGTGCTATCTAAATGGATGAGGAGGAGGATTAGCCCAGTGCTTGACACATAGTAGGTGCTATCTAAATGGATGAGGAGGAGGATTAGCCCAGTGCTTGGCACATGGTAGGTGCTATCTAAATGCATGAGGATGATGATGATGATTAACCCAGTGCTTGACACATAGTAGGTGCTATCTAAATGGATGAGGAGGAGGATTAGCCCAGTGCTTGACACATAGTAGGTGCTATCTAAATGGATGAGGAGGAGGATTAGCCCAGTGCTTGGCACATGGTAGGTGCTATCTAAATGCATGAGGACGAACATTAGCCCATTAGACACATAGTAGGTGCTCTTTAAAGGGTAGCCAATGTTGTTGTTATTCATGAAATGGGAGTCTAAATTCTCAAAGGGCGCTTCAGCAGCGGAGTGGGGGTACAGCAGAAGTAAGGGGAAGTGCAGGAGGAAGCCATGACAGGGGTCAGACTGACGTAGATGGGAATGAGGGAATGGGGAGTTGAGTTTGTTTAGGTTGCTTGGAAATCTGAATCCCAGGGATTATAGGAGAAGGAAGAGAAAGAGGAAGAGGAGGAGGAGGAGGAGTGTGCTAGCCAGAGGACAGTACATAATCACACCCTTCCCAGGAACTAAGGCAGCTGGGCCCCAGGCCTCGCTCACCGTTGATCAGATTATCATTCCCAGAGTAAAAGGTGGAAGGCTGGGAGGGGGCGGGGTGAGTCCCTGTCCAGTAGGGATCTCGCAGACCTGGCCTGGCCGGGCCGCCTGGCGGTGAGGGGCAGGGACCCGTGTCTGGGCACCAGATGGTTTTAGAGACAGGGCTGATTTCCTCAGCCTGTAATCATCAACCAGGATGGAGCTCCCTGGAGCGGCTTTCCCTGGATGGGAGAGTGGACGCGGGAGAGCGAGAGGCAGGTCTCTGGCCCCGGCTTGGACCCGGCGAAGGGGCAGGGGCCGGAGGTCACGTGGGAGATTTGGATCCTGCCACAGTTACAGCTGGTTGTGTGGCCCGGGCAATCGCACTTTCCTCCCTTGTGAAATGGGGGCAGTAACGATAGTAACAAAAATAATTATGTTCACGTTAATTTTCTATTTCTTCAGAGTGTAAATGTTAGGATTCAATGAACTGACAGATCTAATTAATTTCCAAGCCTTAAAGTACTCTCAAATGTCAGGTATTATTAATAATACCCTCTCCCCACGTTGATTGAGTGCCTACTGTATGCAGGTCTCATCAAACTTAGATCCTGCTAGAAAGGAGCAATCGAGAACAGAGGTACGATGGGCCGATTCTTAGAAAAGGGTTCAGAACGCGGGACTGTGGAAATTCCCCAAACGGGGAGATCGCTCCCAGCCGAGAGAATTGAAGACTTCTTGGAGGATTTCATTGGCAGAGACGGAAGGGGAAAGAAGAGAGAGGATCCCAGGCGCTGGGGATGACCCGGTCGGTGGCCGGGGCCGGGGTGGCGGCAGTTGGGTGATGGGTTTGGGGGATGGGGAATAGGGAAGTTAGGCTGAAGCCTAAAGTTCTTTGGAGGGGAGGAGTGTGAGATCAGGCTGGGGAGTTGGACTGAGCCAGATCGGAGAGGCCGTGAATGCCAGGAAAAGAAGCTGGGCCCTTATCCTCTAGGCAACAGAGAAACCCTGCTGGTTTTGGACATTGGGGGGGGGGGGGGACATAACAAACTGTGTTTAGGGAACCGCAGGCAGGCCCAGGGCTAGGTGCGAGTAGGCAGCCGCCCGGGGAAGTGGGGTGCGTGTCTGCGGGTGTCTGGGTAAGTAGGGACGCCTTTTCGTGTTCCTTTTACAAAAAATAAATGTACACATTTTTTAATACCAGAAAATTCCACTTTCCCCGGCCTGCAGATATTTATTTTGGGATGTTCAAATTGCATATGTTTCAGTGAAGACTGGTGAGCAGTAACCCACAAGCCCTACAATTTCCCAGCCTTGCCCGGGGTACCCAATCGCAGGGCGGTGATATCATCCGATCCGCACACGAAGAAGATGATTATCTGGCCTGGGGAGGGCGGCTGGCGGTAATGGGGATGGCACGGGTGGGGAAGACGGGAGTTGAGATCACCGGATCAGAGGTCTAGAGCTAGAAGGCACCTCAGAGATACTCTAGTCTGCACCCTTTCAGAAAAGGCAACTGAGGCCCAGGAAGGAAAAGAGACTTGCTCAAGGTCACTCAGTAAGCTCAAGTTGGAGGCAGAGTTGCTATCCAGTATTTTTGACTTCGAGGCCAGTGAATTCTCCATTATCCCTCCTCCGGAACCCCGGCTTTGGCAGGGGACTGGTTGGGGGAGGGGGGCAGAGGAAGGGGAAGAAAAGAATCCAAGATCCAAGGGAAGGAGCCCCAGATAGATGGCGTACTTTATCCGGATGAAGAGACTTGATGCTGGGAGAGGTTCTAATTCTGCCCCCGATGCTCTGTGAGAATCTCGACCTGGTCTCTGCCTTAGTTTCCTCATCTGTTAAACGAGAGAGTTGTATTTCAGTGGCCTGGAAGGCGCCTCCCGATTCCCAGGACCTTATGCATGAGCTAGCTAGCTCCAGCCTCCTGGGGAGGATGAACGGGAGCCCAATCTGAGAGACCCAGCACTCTCTCGCTCTGCATAGGAAGCATTACATCTTCCTCCATTCATTCACCTCCAGGATGGGGTGACCAAAGCAGCAGGCTTCCAGATGGGGTTGGCCCTCCCTGGCCCGGCAGGTGGAGGCTCTTTCTGAAACTTCCAGACCCCCGGGGAAGAGTGGGACCGCCCGGCCAGTTTCACCCGGCTGGCTCCCCCTTCCGGGTTGCCAAGTTCCTTGCGGTCTCCTCTTGAGTTAGCTCCCCTAAACCGGCTGCCAACCCCAATCTGGGCCCCAAGGGTTAGGCTAGTGGGGCCCTCGGGATCGTGTTGTGGGCAGCAAAGCTTCCCGATGGCGATCCTTGAGGGAGACCCCTCTTAGAGGCTCGCGGTTCCTCTCTACCTGACACTGGCGGGGTTTCTTTGGGCACACTCATCCGGGTTTCTTTGGGCACACTCATCCGGGTGTGTTTTAAATCGGGGTGTGTTTTAAATCCCGTTGATTTAAAACAATCAGAGGGTGTGTTTTGAGATCCCTTTATTTAATGAGTGAAGGACCACTGTGGGATAGAGAGCTAGCTGGCCCCCGAGCCGGAGAGGCATTAGTTGGTTCAAGTCCCAACAGCCTTAGCTGGGGGACGGTGGGCCCCCTAACCTTTCAGTGTCCCAGCCGCTCTCCTGGCCCATCGGTGGAAGAGAAGGCATCCCACTTGTTGCTAGAGCGAGTTTCCTCTGGTCCAGGACGCGGGAGTATCAGTGAGGTCACTTCTGGCCCCCTAGCCTTAATTCCTGCTCATTAATGGTGCCAGTGCCTCATCCCTTCTAAAAATCATCTCGTGTTTATTCGGGCTCTGTGGAGATGCCCTAGGTGCCGAGCCCCCTCCCCCCCCCACCCCTTTCTGTCCCGCCCCCGTCCGTTGGAGAGGCTTATTGAGTGCTCAATGATGGATTAACAGCTTCTTTCAGGCGAATGTAAGCTGTGTGAAGGCAGAGACGGTTTGCTTTTGTCTATTTTTGAGGCTTTTTGTGTGTGTGGTTTCGGAGGGAGAGGGGGGCAGATTTGTGGTTTCATCGGCCCGGAGAACTCCGGAGAGGGAAACGCCCTGGCCCAAAGCGGCCCGTGCCCTGACACCTCAGAGGCTGCCGGGGGCACCGAGAGGTTAGGCGAGAGCAGGAGGCGGCAGCGGGTGACTCGCCCAGGCTCCTACCGCCAGGCTGCTTCCCGGGACGGCCCGCCAGTCTCTGCCGCGTCTCACCCCAGCGTGGCTCGTTGCCCTATCGTCGGGCCCCCTCGGCGCACCTCGGTTCGGCCGGCCCCGAGGAGACCTCGGTGGTCCGGGGCGCCAAGTCCCCCTCGGGCCATCTCTCTCCCTCCGCCGTCCTCTCCAGTTCCCTCCCCTCCCTTCCCTTCCTCGCCTTGTGACACGAGGGAGCCCCAGCTGCGCGGCGATTGGTGGAGGCCGGAGGCAGGAGCCCCGCCCCCCTTGCTTTGAAACCCTTTCCAGGGAGGCGGACCGCGACTGAGTGCGGCTCCCATTGGCCGGCGCGTCCAGGGGTGGGCGGGGCCCGCGAAGCTCTCCTCGCCGCCCCCCCCTTCCCCCAAGCCGAGCCCCCGGGCTGCGCGCGGAGTGGGGGGCTCTCAGAGCTCGGCGGCCGACGGACGCGAGCCCTGAGGTGGCCTTGGCCGTGGCTCGGCCAGCCCCCGCCCCCGCGGGGCTCCCCTGGGGCCTCCTCCGACGCCTCCGCTAGCGGAGTAGCCACAGCGTGCGCTCCCCGGCCCCAGCCCGGGGCAGAACCCCGACGCTGTCTCCAGGTAAGCCGGCGCAGCCCTGGGGCCACGGGGCGCCTTCCAGCCGCCGCGCGTTTGCCGCGCGCCTGCCGCCCTCGGGAGCGCTTTCCGAGAGAGCCCGGGACCGAGCGCTGCGGGGCTCGCTCTCGGCTCGGCTCAGCTCGGGAGCGGCGGAAAGCGGACGCGGTCGGTTCGAGGATCCCGGTTGGATCGCGAGCCGCGTGACCTTGGACTGGGCATTACCCTCCCTTGGGCCTCAGTTTCCTCGTCTGTCAAATGAAGGGGCCGCTCAGCTCCCCCGTAGGGAGGGCTTCCTGGAAGAAGTGCCCACAGAAATGACCCAGAAACGCGGGGGCATTTCTCGGAGCCACAGTCTTCCTCCGCCCCCGAGTCTGGGGTTGGGACACAGGGGGAAGACACTGGAGCTGGGCGGAGGTGGGAGTGAGGTTAGCCTGCTCGCCCAGCATGGAGTGAGTTCACTGGGCCTCTGCCAGGTCTGCGAGTGACATACCCGCTCCCCACCCCCTTTTCCCAGCCAAGGCAAGTTAGGTGGGGAGGAGGGAGCTAGACTGGAGTCCATCTTCATTCTTTACCCACCCCCACCCGCCCCTGCCCGCCCCTCCCCAAGCCCCCTGCTTTAAAGGTATCTGGTTCAGGACTCAGTGTGTGGCTCCAGCAGGACAGAAATGTTTTCTTCCTCTCCCCTTCTGAGAAGCATCTGGGAATTTCTTAGTATGAATAATAATAATAACGGAAATTGAAAGCATAGATCCAGCCCTGTCACTCCTCTGCTCAGGAAGCTCCCGTGGCTCCCTCTCGCCTCCAAAATCAAATACACCTCTGTTTGGCTTAAAAAAAAAAAAAAAACCCCTCATAACGTGGCCCCAGCCCGCTTTTCCCGGCTCAGTGTACGCTTTTCTGCCGCGGAATTCTGCGTTCCACCCAAACCGGCCTCCTGGCTGTTCCCTGCCCAGCCTTCAGATTTCATCTCCTGCCCCCACGCCTTTGCAAAAGCCGGCCCAGAGCACTTCCTCCTTACCTCTGCTCCCCGGACCGAACTTCCTTCCAAGCCCGAAGCGCCACCTCCCAGAGAAAGCCCCTGCCCCATTCTCACCTACACAAAGGTCTTCTATGACTCAGGCTCCCTTCCTCCTGATCCCCCCCTCCCCAATGGAAGTGCCCCCCTGCCCCCCCCCCCCAAGGGCAGTCACTGCCTAGTTTTGTTTTGTTTTTCTATTTGCATCCTCAGTCCCTGATACTTGGGGCACCTTGGCTTCCAGGAATGAATAAAGAGCTCTTGTCACCTTACTTTTACAGATGGGGCCATTGAGGCTCTGAGAGGTTAGGTCAGAGGGGTAGCAGATTTCTGAGATTTGAACCCAGTTCTCTCCTGATGACACATCCAGCACTGGAGAAGGGAATAAAATGAAATCATCTCCTTCTCCTCCTCCTCCTCCTCCTCCTCCTCCTCCTCCTCCTCCTCCTCCTCCTCCTCCTCTTCTTCCTCCTGCCCCCCCCCCCAATTCTCACTGAGCTCTGGAGAGCCAGAAAGCTCCAAATATAGCTTTTGTAAATGTCATGGTCTCTGAAAGGAACTTTGAGGGATGGCCCATCCCTGGAACCACTAACTTTTATTGAGCACTTACTGTATGTTTGATGCTGGCGCTGGAAAGTTTTTTTTTTTTTGGGGGGGGATGTTTAACTAGTATCTAAATGCCAGACAGTTTGGGGAGTGGGAGTTGCTGGGTACTAGTTGTAAGGGGGGGAAAAGGGGGGGTCAGGAAAGGCCTGGGGTATGAGCCGAGCTTTGAAGGAAATGAGAGACCCCAGGAGGTAGGGCTGGGTACCGAGTGCACGAGGCATACATAACCTATGCAAAAACCCCAGACGGATGGCGTGCTGAGTGAGGAGTGGCCCAGCCAGATCGCAGAAAGGAAAGTGCTGTGGCAGCTAATCCCCTTCCCCCATTTGACAGATGAGGAAACTGAGGCTCAGAAGGTAAAGTGACTCCAGGGAATCTGCCTCGGAAGGGAGGTGATCTAGTGCTGAGTTGTACTCAGAGGAATTCCTTTCCCTCTCTAGCCTCAGTTTCCTTTTTTGTAAACTGAAGAGTTTGAACTAGATAGTTGCCTCTAAATCGAGGCTCCTCGTGCCAACTTAAACCCCAGAGGACCCGCCCTCACCTAGCTTCCGCGGGGCTTGGCCAAGGTCACCGAGGAGCGAATGGCGGTACCGGGCCTGGAGGTCCGGGGGTGGTGCTGCCGGATCTGAAGGGCGGCTCGCCCCAGCCCCCCGGGGCTCCCGAGGGCCCGGCCCGTGAGCCCCGTTCCTTTCTCTGGCTGGTTTCCCCTGCTCTCGGTCTGCTGGAAAGTGGCTCGCTTTGGAGACACTCTGGCCGAGACGAGCTGTGCCCATGGGAGAGGTTGAGATGGTCCCGTAGCCCAATCAGGTGGAGAACTGGGGTGGGGGCAGAAGCCAGCCGGCCCGTGTGGGAGGGGGCCCGTGTGGGAGGGGGCCCGTGTGGAAGGGGGCTCCTGCAGGCTTCCTCTGGAGCCAGCAGATGGAAGCCAGGGCCTTGTGGAAGTCGGTCTGCTCCCCAGAAAGGGCGTCCCCAGTTCCGCGTGCTGGTTCCAGGGCCGTTACTGTGAGACCCCTGCGGTCTGCACTCCCCGCCCCGGGCTGCCTTCTAGCCCTTCCTTTCATGTCCTGGAATGAAGGAAGGAAAGGTCAGGCTTGGGAGGGGACCGCAGCCGAGCGAGTGCGGATGGGTTTCAGGAGCAGGTTTCTCGGGGTTGTTTTTGGCTGCGTTACCCGGTCCCCCTGCCTTCCTGCCTGCTTCCAACTGAGGCTTGGAAGCCAGGCCTCTTAGATTCCCAGAATATTTGTGCCAGAAGGGACTTCTGAGCTCTTCTAAGTCAACCTCTGGGGTTTCTACAGAGGAGGAAACTGAGGCTCAGGGAGGGGAAGTGATTTGGCCAGGCAGAGCCCCAGACAGCCTACCCAAGGCCACACAGTATAGAAAGCCAGGGGTCAACATTGAGCAAGTCTTCCAACTGTTAGGACACAGACTCCTAGACCTAAAGCTGGGAGGGCCCTCAGAGGCGGGAGTGGGGGGAGGGGGGGTCCAACTCCTTATTTTACAGAGGGAAAAACTGAGACCCAGAGACGGGAAGAACTTACCTAGGCTCAAGTCAACAAATTTACACAAAATATTTTTTTTGATAACAGCTTTTTATTTTCAAAATATACGCGTAGGTAGCTTTCGACATTCACCCTTGCGAGGCCGTCAACAAACATTTATTAAACACCTACTATGTGCCAGGAGTTGTGCCGAACGACGGGGACACTCAGAAAGGGAAAAGTCCCACTTTGGAGGAGCTGGCGGAGAGAGACCACGCGAACGGAACCGTTTCGAAGCCGACGGCTTACAGGCCGGCCGGTTGCAACGGAGCAGCGGGGGAGAGGGAGAGGCAGATTGGAAAAAGCTTCCCAGACTGGGATTTTAGCTGGGAACCAAAGGAAGGTGGGGAAGCTGGGATGGGAGGGGGAGGGAAGGGCTAGAGCATTGCAGCACCAGGGACTGGCACTGGGGGGCGAGGCCCCAGCCTATCGGAGTCTAAGGTTGGGGCGGAAGAAGGCTGCAAGGGTGGGAAGGTGTCTGGCTACGGAAGGCTCCTGGAGGGGACGGTGAGCCCTCACCGTTGGGGAGTTAGGGACGACGCGGGCGGCTCGGACTTGCCATCTTAGGGTCAGTTTGGCAGCCGGTGGGGATGGGCTGGGTCGGGGAGACGCCCCCTGGTGAGCTGTGGCAGCAGGCCGGGGGTGAGGTGACGAAGGCCCGGCCCAGGGTGGGGGCATGTCAGAAGAGGCGAGAGCCGTTCGAGAGAAGGTAGGAGTGGCGGGTGCCTCAGAAAGGCGAGAGAGCGAGGGAGCCTGGGTGACTGGGCGGTATCCTCTCTGGGAGCAGGGAGATTAGGAGGAGGGGGAGCCCTCAGGGGGAAAGGTCACCCGTAGAGCTCAGAGAGACCTCTGAGGTGGCAGGATGTTGGAAAGGTCCGCAGAGAGTATGTGAAAAGAATTCCCATCATAATAGAGTGGCCCGGCCCCAACGTGTTACAGGGCAGGACTCGGGACCGGGGACTGGGATTGACTTGTCCAAGGTCACCCAGGCAGTAATTATCAAAAGTAGAATGTGAATCCAGGTCCTCTGTCTGCAGAGCCCTTGTTCTTCCCGCCATGGTACCTTGCTACTCTACGATGGGCGTTGGACGAGGGAGGCTTTCTGGGTGTGTGAGATCGAGGCTCTGGGGCAGGTCAGTATAGAACACCGAAGGAGATGGAAGGGGCCTTGGGGAACCCAACGCCAGCGGCCTTAGAATGCTGGCCCCAGAGGGCCCCCGTTGCCTCTTGGATAATAGAGGGCCGGTGTTCTCCCCATCTTAAGGAAGAGGAAGTTGAGACCCAGAGGGAAGCCACATTGCCCAAGGGGACGCAGCCAGTTAAAGGGCCGCTCTCTCAGCTATTCCGGCTGGGTTCACTAGCACACTGAGTGTTGAGGGGGCAGGTGGGGAAAGGGAATAGGCCTTTAAGTAGCACCTGTTAGGCGCCAAGTGCTTTACGAGTATTACTGCATTTGATCTTCACGTAGGTGCTGCTATTAGTCCCATTTTACAGTTGGGAAAACAGGCCAACAGGTGAAGTGACTTGTCCGGGGTCACACAGCTAGGAAGCGTCTGAGACCTCAGATCTTCCTGCACTATCCGGTCCACTCCCCTCTTTTGTGGGATGCTTTTGGGGAGCAGCCTCTCTGCTCCAGTATGTACGTGTTAGGTGGACACATGACCTTTGGGACTGTTTTGATGCTGTTTCTTTCTGAATTTCTGGGGTCTTTGTTTCTGCGGCTGAAAGGGGAGTTCCGGACCTTTCCGCGTGTCCCCTCTACTGTCAAACCCAGGCTTACCCAAAGCTCATCGAGCGACTGACTGAGCTCCCGGGAGGTCACCGTCTGAGCAGGCCCTCCCCGCTCTCCCTTCCCCCTCCCTCGGCCTCCGAGGCCAGTTCCGAGCAAAACAGGATGCATCCTGGATGAACTTTTTCCTAGCATGTCCTCTAATCATTCTGGCTCAGCTTGGGGCTTCCTCTCTCAGGAGCAAACCCTTGCGGGCCCTCTCTTCCCACCAGGGGCGTGCAGACTTCCTCCATGGCCAGGCAGCTTCTCACAGAACCAGAGGATCTCACAGACCGTCAGCCCTGGAAGGAGCCCTGAGGTTCTGGGTCCCAGTCCCGACTCCACCACCTATAGCTGGCTATCTGACCTCGAGCAAGGGACCAGTCTCCCTGGGCCTCAGTTTCCTTCTTCCGTACATGGGGCAGTTAGAATAGATGGCCTCTGGGGTTCTTTCCAGCTCAAAATCTGGGATCCTAAGTTACTTTCTTTCTCTGGACCTCAATATCCCCATTGGTAAAAGGGGGGGATGTCTCGAGGGGTCTCCCAGTATCACATCCTATGACTTTAGGGATTATCTAGTGTAATCCCCCCCACCTTTTTAAATGAAATTTTATGTCACGTGCTTTTGTCATACAATGTATTCCACCCCCGTCTTTCTCCTAGAGGATCATCCCTTATAACAGAATAAGAAAGAGGAGCAAAAACCTAACAGGGAAAAAGGCTGACATGATACGTGATGGTCCACAGTTCCCCACCTCTGGAAAGGAGGGCCCGCCCCGCCGATGTTAGCAGAGCAGGACGCCGAGGTGCTGCAGGGTCTCCAGCCAGTAGGTGGACAAACTGAGCTGGGCTGGAAGCTAGGCCTCCGCGCCAGCACTTGGTATTCTTTTCCAGGGGCGGTAGACGCAGGTGCCGAGTGGGAAGGGCCTCCCTTTGGAGGCCAGGAGGCATCGGGTGGACGGTAAGATCGGGACTCCCGCCCGTTCCCGCGAGACCCGATGCCGCCCACAAGTTCAGGGTGCAGAGACTGATCAAAAATTGGTCCGGGACTCGGCATCCGGCAGCAGAAGAAGCGTGTGGCAGACAAGGGACGGGGGGAAGGGGGTGGGCGGCCGTCGATGTCCACCTCCCAGGAGCATAGGATTGGCAGCTGCAAGGCTCCTGAGAGTGTGGGAGTCCAGGCCTTTCACAGAGGAGAAAACTCAGGTCCGGAGAGGGAGACTCACTTGTCTGAGCTCCCACAGATAGTCCCGGGGCTCCCCAAACAGTGCCCTTTCCTGTAAACCTCAATAGAGCCAAACAGTTGGCTTTTAGCAGTTCTAAATCTGGGGTTCATGGGGTAGAGGTTTCAAGGAGCCTGTGGATTTAGATGGGGGGAAAAGCTCCTCTTTATTACTGCCAGTCTCCAGTTGAAATTTAGCACATCTTTCCAGTACGTATGGAAGCACCCAGGGGCCCACAGGCTTCCCCAGAATGCCACGGGACTCCCCGAGGGAGAGAGGGACCGGCTCTGCCGCCCTCGTCGGCTTGCCCCCTTCAGTGGGCACTGCATGGAGTGGTTGGGACACGGCCCCAAAGTTGAGCCAGTGGAGCCCCCTTTGGCTTTCACTCTGCCACGGGAGCCCGCTTTGACAACCACAAAGGGAACCGAAGCGAACTGTCCTTGTGGTTCTGGACGAGGCGTCCCACGTCTCCCTCCTGCCCCTTGCTGGACCCCGTTGGCCTCGTGCCCTTCCCCTTGGCTCCCAGGAAGATGTGTTCGGCCTCTCTCCCAGAGAGAAGAGACCCCCGGGATTCTCTGCCTGTGGGGGCGTGGGGAGCCACGAGAAACTGACGTGCCGGCCCAAGCTGATTAGATCGCCTTAGTCAGTGGCCAGGAATGAATCGCGCACTAGTTGACCTCCTAGCTGTGCCCACAAAGTCTGGTAGCAAGCCCCACCGTCTCCTGGGCACTGAGGGAGAGGGAGAGAGACAGAGAGAGACAAAGAGGCAGAGACCCAGAGAGGAGAGCGAGGCTCCGAGCTGCCCCCTTCCCGGACCGGCCGACCAGTTGTTGTCTGCCTGCCCTTGGGAGGGGAAGTGGCCTCTTTCCAACAGAGCCTGGGACCTGCTTTAGCATAGTTAATGATTGAGCTGTACAACCACCTCCTGAAAGTCACCTCCAGAAGACGGCCATTAACCAACTGCCTGGCCCCTGGCCATTCCAGCCCCGGGCCCGAGACTTTGCAGCCTGGACTCGGGGAATTTGTTTTGTGGGTGGGCCGATCACTGCGCTTTAGGACCCGGAGTTTCCTTTGTGATCCCCTGTATTTGCTTTGCAGTCTGTAAGCTCGGAATTCTGAAAAGGGAGGCCGTGGACTTCCCCAGACTCGGACCCCCCATCGGAGGGGGCCGGGACACACAAAAGGAAAAGAGGTGATGGCTTCCGGAGGACCCGACGCTGAGCCTCTCCCTGGGAACCTCAGCCCGTGAGCTGTTTTCCCCACTGGGATCTTTTTATATCAAGTCACTTTCCCCACGGCCAGTGGCAAATTACAGCGCCACGGCCTTCTCGTCTCCATAGTCAAAATGACTTAGTCTCTACACGAGTGGCCAGGATGCTGTCCAAAAAGTAGAGAACCGGACATAAATTCAAACCCTATCTGGGCCACTATTCTTGTGATCTTGGGCAAATCATTTTTCTCCTCCCTGGGACTCAGTTTCCTCATCTGTAAGTTGAGGAGGTTGTACTAGATGGCAACTGTCAAGAAACTTGAAACTATAGAGTGTCTGATCTGGGAAGGCTTCAGGAACACAAAAAGTCAGCTGGTAGAATTCTCAAGGGATGGTTTTATAAATGACTCATCCAAGGTCACACAGCTTAATTCTATTTCATTTTAGTTCTTGATTGCCTCCTGTCATCCGGTCCTTCCATTTTCTCCTGACGGTGCCGTGTCCCCTGCTTATTTGGCGACCGTCCTTCTGTCTCTTTCCTCAACAGCACTAGTGGGACAGATTGATTAGAGGCATCAGGGAGGGTACAGGACACAGACACGGGCCATGCCTAGGGCCCCTGGGCCTTCTAGCTCCCTCCCCCTCAAGAGTAGTCCGGTAATTCCCGTCCGACATCAAAAATGGTTAGTCCTGAGCCGGGTGGAGACCTGGGCTGGAGGCCCGGCCGAGACCTCCTCCAGGCGGATGGACCTCCTGTTCCCGGCAGAGCCTGCTCCCAAGGCCCCTCAGACCACACCAGTTTCAGTGGTGAGATTTAGGGAGAAGGGAAGACACAGTAGCTCAGTCACAAGTGATGGAGTTGGACGGTCTGACTTAGCCAAGCACAGATTGGGTGAAGTCACCTAGCATTTAGCAAGTGCCTATTGTGCCGAGCACTGTGCTAAGCCCCCAGGAAAGGCAAAAAGAGCTCTTCAACGAGCTCTCCTTTGAATAGAGGAGACGACACGTACATACAACTAGATACGTGGAAGGTACACTGATCCTGGCAGTAGCTCGGCGCTGGCGGTACCGGTGGGGATGAGGGATGGATGAGTGATACCTTTCAGAGCAGCCGGGCCACCCTCTTACCTAACACTGGATTGAATTAAAAAGCCTCCTATTTACTAAGTGCTTCTTGTGCTCTAAGTTCTGACAATACAGATGGAGATGTAAGAAGGCTCTCGGGGACCTTACATTCTCATGGCGGGGGGGGGGGGGGGGGGGAGGAAGCCACGTCGCGGACAATGACGACTTAGGTGACAAGGTCTGCCGGTCCTTGGGGGTGAGTGGGGGTGGCAGCAGTGACCGAGCAGATGCTTAGGCCTCCTCCGGTTGCTGAAATCCTACTGGTTTCTGGGAGCTCCAGGGATGTGGGATTGGACATTTCTTTTTCTGGGTCTTCAGTAGGTGGGGCAGGCTGGCCTTCGCATCGGTGACCCTCGGTGTTGTTGACGGGGAGGTCATGTGTGAGTGTGGAGGCTTGTGGGCACTGGATGATGCCTGTGTGTGACCGGGGATGTATTTGAAGGCTTTCAGGGCTTATTCCCGGGGCCTGGCTAGAACCCAGTACCGTGTTTCTCATCCAGATTGCTGTTGATGTGGGACGCGAGGGCAGAGTGGCAGCCGGCCCAAGGTGTCGGACTGACCGCCGTTCTGAGATTCGGTGTTCCCGAGACAGCTGCGGCTAAGGTTCCTTCCAGCGCTGATATTCTCGTCTTTGCCTTTTCTCTTTGCTCGTCCCCAGAAAACACCGTATTTGATGCAGCACGGTGTAGCGCCCGGCTTCTCAAACCCTGGCTTGCGATCCCTTCCGGGGTTTCGTGACCTAATCTGGGGACCATGAAATTCTGATTTATTATCAGTAAGTGTTGGACCTGTATACCCATTTTATATACCTGTATAAAAATGTTTCAGGCAAAAGGGGGTTGTGAGTGGAAAGAGTTTAGGAAGCCCCGGTCTAGTGACCAGAGTGCTAGCTTTGGAAGGAGGGCCCTTTACCACTTGCATGTCTTTCTGGGCCTTAGTTTCCCCAGCTGTACATTGAGGAGGTTGGCTGAAGTGGCATCTAAGGTCTTTTCTGGCTCTAGCTCTAGGGTTTGTGTTTGAGGGGGTGGTGGTAAGAAGGATGGCAACAGCTGGAGGCTGGCTTTTTGATCGAGAAAGCTTGGGAAAGCCTTCTTTGCCAGTCTCCTCCCCAATCAGAACTTTTCCTGCCCCTTCTACGAATGAAAGCGGAACTGACTTTTGCCGGGCTCTGGCCATTAAAGAGTCTCGCTGTCTTTTGTCAGTTTAAACAGCTCCTTGCTGGGCCCAGCTTCCCCCTGGCTTGGCCCACCCCTCTGAAATGTACCTGCCCCAGCTGACCCTGCTCCAACCCATTCAGCCTTGGGTTAATGAGTGACCCATTTTTCCCTGTGCCAGCTAGGGTTCTGGGAAGGGAGGGCCCAGCCCATCACGGACCCAACCGGTCAAGGCTGCTTGGGCCCCTTACTTCTTTAATAACCTTTCCGACCTCTACCCACCAACTTTTTTTCCCTCTCCACGGAGCCAGAGGATCCCCGGCTTCTACATTCCCGATCATTGCCAAGACTCTGCCCGAGATCTTTCTCGCAAAGATGGCTCCTGTTTCGGTCCATCTTCTAGCTTGCTTCCCAGCCTGAGTCTATGCTGCAATTAGAAGAACTCTAGCTGGTAGCCAGGGGAATACTAGCTGCCCTCTAGTTAAGTATTTTAAAAGTACTCTGTATGCATTCTCATTTGAACCTCCCAACAATCTACCTACATTATTATCCTAGTTTTAAAAATGAGGAAACAGATTGAGGTGAAGTGACTTGTCCAAGGCCACACAGCTAGGACAGGTTGGAAGCAAGCTGTCATCTTGACTCCAAGACCAGACCTTTTCTCGCTGTACCGGAAGGGGAAAACACTTTGGTGTCGATTTACCCTGTCCTCAGAATCCATCCGTGCCTTCCCATTTTGGGGCGCCTTTTGTCCGTGCCCTGCCATTGATTTTCCCCTCGGTACGCTGGAGGTCATGCTCTAGATCTCTTCTGTATGGTATGGCTGCCAGTGGTGTGTGCAGGCGGTCTCTCGGTTATTCCTCCCTTGTGGTAGTTCATGGCTGGTCCACTTCCCTTTTGAGCCATCCATCTTTTGGGCAACTACTTCTTTGCTGGTAGTACACTGGAGCCTGTTCGTGACCTCCATTTTGGATGACCTGCCTCATTACTTCTTCATAGAGTTGGGGATTCCGTGACTTGTTACTGAGTTAGAAAGAGGTGATTTTCTTCCCTGTGTGGGAACTTCCTGGGAGAGTGAACTGCCTTTGCCAAGGCAGACTCAGAGCTCTTTGGGTACTTTTTGGTCTAGGAGTTGCTTGGGTACCTAAAAGGTTAAGTGATTTGCTGAAGAACAGAGAGCTAGTAGGTAAGACTCTTAAGGTAAGACTTAAAGCTTTATTCTCTCTAATGGGACCTAATTGTATCTATCCTATTTCTCTACTAGAAGAAAATTGACCAAAAGAGATAGGCTTTGTTTTCACATTCATCTTTATATTCCCAGCACCCAGCACAGTACTCAGTGCTTAATTTTTGTTGGCCTTCATTGAATTTGAGCCCTCGTCTCTTGGGAATGACTCTTTTCTCATATATTCCCATTAATTTGCTATATATTTGGGATGTCAGATTTTTATCATCGCTACTTGAGACGCGAAGGTTTTCCCAATCAACTTTTCCTCTAGGTGCATTGATTTTGTTCCTGCCAAGTCTCTTTCATTTTATATCATCAGAATTATCTCTTTTATTTTTTATGATCACTTTTATTCTCATTTAAGGATATTCTCTGTAACCATAGTTGTGAAAGGGACCTTTATCCCTTCTAAATTTTTTATGATGTGATTGTATTTAGGGTATCTGTCACCTCACTGAGACACTTAGTGTCTCCCTGTTGCTTCCAGGATAAAGCCTTCCATAACCTGGCCCCCCCTTTTTTTTTAACCTTTCCAGTCTTCTTCCACATTACAGACTGCCAAGGACTCCGCAGTCTAATAACATAGGCCACTTGGCTGGTTTTGCATATACAACGCTTCGTCTCCCAACTGGCCATTTGTGCCGGCTGGCCCCCATACTGGTACTCTTTCCCTCCCCATCTTGGCCTCTTGGCTCCTCTCATTTCCTTCAAGTATCAGCTAGAATCCCACCCTCTACAAGAAGCCTTTCCTTATTCCCCTTCATGTTAGAGTCTTCCCTCTGTTGAATTGCTCCAATTTATCTCACACACATACATATACATATTTTATATACATTTCTATATACACACTTATAAACATATCTGTCTGTCTCTCTCCATCTTTACATTTACCTACTTACCTCTCTACCCATCTTTCTCTATATCTCTCTACCTACCTACCTGTGTTCATGGTATCCCTGAGCATTCATACCACATCTCATTGCTTCCAGATCTTGCTTACGTGGTCCGTTTCTTTGGCCCGCCTCTTTGATTTGTTTCACCCGTTATCATACTTTTGATGGATACCGCTTTATAATCTAGTTTCAGAACTTATACCACTCTGGCTCCTTTGTTTCTACTTTTTTCATTGAGCCTTTGTTTCCTCCAAATGGATTTTGTTGCTGTCTGGTCCGTTTCTATGAAGAATGCTTTATGTTAGTATTCGTTTGAATTTTGAGTGTGTGTTTTAGTTGGTAGGCTCACTCCCATATATTTTTTGCATGAGTGTGTAGTAATTTCAAAGGGAATTTTCTGTTTTTAGCTCTTCCTGATGGGTTTTGTTAATCAGCCTTTTTTGGGGGGGGGGCAGGGGGTCTATTACCATTTTATTAGTATATTTTATATTGTGTTGCTTTATTGTCTCCATTTCCCTCCCCAAAAGATCTTTACAGATCTTTTCTATTTCTTCCAGTTTAATCTGTAATTATCTTCAGAGTCAATGGCTTAATTGGATTTTTCATCAACTTTGTTTAGGGTTGTGATTGTTGTTTTCCCTCTGTTTCTTCTAGTTAGTTTTGGAGGTAACGCAGCTCATCTACCTCTACATCATTCTACCATCTCTGTCCTTAAGAATTTCTAAAAAGAGTGTATATTTGAAACAAATTTTGCCCTTGATTGCTAGCTCTCTCCTCTTGGCAAAGAGACAATGTGTTTCCTGGCTGAGACTGTTTCTTAGTTCATTTGAACTCCTTGTTGTGGTGATTAGTTTATATCGCTTACGTGCCCTTTGCGGATAATGATCGTCTGTGTCAGCGTCCTTTCGTTCATTTCCCATTTTGACATCGATAGGTTCTTTAAGCCACTTTGGGGATGCTTCAGTTATTTACCGTATCTTTAGATTTTGATGGCTTCTTCTCATTTTTATTGATTTTTATCCTTGTTCTACCAGTCTGATGATTTGACTATACACACACTTGATTCAGACGTGGCGGCTGAGTCTGTAACCAGTCATTTTCTATCTGAATATAATGAATTCAAGCTTTTTTGTCATGTTTGGCACTCTGTCCAGAGACTCCCGACTCTTTCTTTAAAGAAAATATTCATGATATATAAACATAAATCTCTATGGTCTAGAAACTGACGGTTTTCCAACTTTATGAAATAATGGCTTCATTTTCTGCAAAAAAAGTTTTGCTACTCCACTTGTTATGGTTTTTGTAACACAATTCTTAAATATACAAGAAAAATAACCATACACGGACATTTTATGGTTTTCATGGTTTATGGTCCATAAACTGGGTAACTTAATCATATTATTATTAATGTGAGGCGTGGACTTGGTTTTGGGGGAAAATGTTTCTCAAAACTTAATGTCTTGGGTATTATCACTCATAATTTTTCCAGCTAAATTAAAAGTGATATTTTGTCTTCTGAGAGGTGCTTGGTAGAGTGGACAGAGCTGGCCCCAGAGCCAGGAAGACTTGCCTTTCTAGCATGTGCTACCTTTTGACAAGTCACTTGAACTCTCAGTTCTCTAGGCATTCTCTAAGATTTCAAGTTGGCAAAAAAAGGTGGAGACCTGTATTAGTAGCTGGAGTTTCTTCACTTTATGGATGAAATCACCAGTCTAATTCCCATGTTTATTTTGTTTTTATAACAGCTATGCTAGAAAACCTTCTTTTCTGCAAATAAAACATTATGAATGATAAGAACATTTATATTTGATAAAGCAAATACCTCTTTATTCGCTTGTAGCCAAAACATAAGATCTTTAGATTTAAATGCTTATTTCAACATCCTACCAAGAAGATGAGTCTATTCCCTGTTGTTCTGATGAGATAAGAGCAAATGACTTTATGATGAAACCACACAATAAATCAAAAAAATTTATTAAACTAGGTGGTATTGTGGATAGAATTCTAGCTCTAGAGTCGGGAAGATCCGAATTCAAATACTGCCTCAGATACTTATTAACCATGTGGCTCTGGGCAAGTCATTTTCACTCTGTTTGCCTCAGTTTCCTTCTCTGCAAAATGTGCTGGAGAAGGACAAATGTACCAACACTGTGCTAGATACCAAAGAGACAAAGACAAAAGTGAAATAGTCCCTGTCCTTCAGGAGCTTGCATTCTAGTAGAAGAGCCATTGTCTCTGTGTGTGTGTGTGTGTGTGTGTGTGTGTGTGTGTGTATTTGTGTATTTGTGTATGTGTGTGTGTGTCCAGTTTTCTGTTGACCCTATTTGGGGTTTTCTTGGAAAGATACTGGAGTGGTTGACAATTTCCATCTCTGGCTCATTTTACAAATGAGGAAAGTGAGGCAAATAGGTGAAGTGACTTGCCCAAGGTCACACAATTAGGAAGTATCCTAGAGCATATTTGAACGCGGGTCCTTCTGACTTCAGGGTAGGCACTCTGTCCACTGCAGCACCATCTAGCTGTCCCATCTACATTCCATCCCACCCTCTGTCTCTCTTTCTGTCTCTCTCTCTGTCTCCATCTCTCCCCTTTCCCCCCTCCTCTGTCTCTGACTGTTTCCCCCCCCTTTCTCCATTCTGTCTCTCTTTCTCCATTTTCATCTCCCTCTCCCTTTTCCTGTCCCTCTCTCTTTCCCTCTCTCTCTCCTCCCTCAAATACTTCAAGAGCAGATAATGTAACTTTGTGGGGTAGGGAGACAAAGGAAAACCTCCTCCAGAAGGTCGCCTTGGGGCTGAGTTTGAAGGAACCTGGGGATTCTGGGAGGTAGAAGTGAGTAGGGATTGCATTCCAGCCATGGCACTGAGGAGGGAGCTGGAGGGTTGTGGGCGGGGCACAGCTGGGCCGCCAGTTTGACTGGACTGTGACCTGGACTAATATGTGAGAAGGCTGAAAAGCTAGACCAGAGTGTGAGGAAGAATTTCTAGTAATAATAAAATAATAATATTAATAATATAATATTATTATTAATAACAATAATAATAAAAGGGGTAATAAGGAGTCGCTCTTGCCCTTTCTCCTTCCTTCCTTTCCCCTTCTTTCCTAACTTGAGAGTGAGACTGAGAGACAGAGACACACACACACAAAGAGACAGTGAGCTGAGACAGGGAGTGTGAAAAATTTGTTTCATCTTAGAGGAAGTCCCTCCCTCCCTTTCCTCTCTCTCATTTTCTGCTTCCTTTTGTGTGTTATCTTTCATCCCCCTTTAGAATGCAAGTGCCTGGAGGGCAGGGTCTGACTTTGTTTTTACTGGTTTCCGGATCCTGTATTCTGTATCTCAGTGGTCCCATACTGAGCATCTAGAAAGGGGCAGCTAAGACTTTTTTTCCTGTCCTTCCTATTTCATTTGCAGGTGAGATTTGTTTTTTCTTCTTCAAGTTGGGAAGGATGTAAAAAATACTGGTTTACAATATTATTTTTCCAGAGCCCTAACTTTTCCATAGATACAATTACTTTCCCTTTCTGGATCCAATATGAATCCCAAGACTTTGAATTGATTTATTGAATACTCATCTTCTTTTTCAAAAATATCCACGAGACACACATTTCTTAGAAAACTTTTGTCATAATGAATTTACTTCCTCTCTATTATTATTTATGTAACTAAGAAAAAATGGCAGTTTGCTCTTTAAGCTCTAACAGCCTGAATTGATCATTCTCTGGTATGAGAAATCAGCATGTTTGGCACTAAGTCCCTTATCCTTGGCCTACTATTTTGCAAAACCCTTTCTTGTATTTGACTCTTTAAAAAAAATTTAAGTTGATTACTCTGATAACAACCTGAAAGTCCATTTATTTTCTTGGTCATATTTCTTGATCCAAGCGATGATTTATGACTTAATCAGCCAGGATTATTAATTTTTCTGACCATAGTTAGCAAAGAGAAATTGTGCTAAGTGCAGAGTTACTGAGAAAAATTGAATACCAGTTCCTGCCGTCCTGCTGTCCAGGAAGTTATATTCTGCTGGGGGCGAATAACAAAAGAGCAATCAGAACATATAAGATAGATCTAGAGAATACCAAAGATAATTTTAGAGGAAATCAAATGTAATCTTAAGAATAATCCACAAATTTCATGAGGACTTCATTTTTATCTAGTGCTTGTACACAGAGCTCTCTGTTGAATTTCTCCTGATAACCATTGTGCTCTCCCCATTGCAGAGCTCCATACAATTTTGCCACATTAAATCAAATTAATCAACTATATTGAAGTTTCCCCCTGATGTCTACAAGTCTGCAAAGTAACAAATCTTCCTGAACATCCATTTCAACAAAGTAGCAAACATATGAAGTCAAATAAGCATTTCAAACTCTATCTGTTCCTTCACTTTTAATGCAGATTAGAATGATTTTTATCTGACCATTGAGTGCCAAGGTGTTTTTTTAAACACTGACCATTCTCACTGTTTATCTGCTGCTGGAATCATTTGCATCTGCTTTGTACTGTTTCAACTCGTATCTTTAGCTGCAGGTTACAGTAACCTCCTATCTACTGTGGACTGAAACTTTTTACACTTTGCAATTCTATCAACAGCCTTTTATGATGCAGTCTTTTTGATGTCAGAAACTTGGTATTTGCAAAAAAAAAAGTTTCTTGTTGCTGATTTTAAAAGCATCCACTTTTCCCTGGAAAAATTCTTGTGTTGCCAACGTAGTCTGCATATCCTTTCAAAATTTCATTATAATTTAATCAGCTTCATTTCTTTTCCTTAATTTAGTAAGCTTCCTGCTATTTCAGCTAAAACACTGGTCTAAGCAAACACCGCTGCCATCCTTCCTCATCGGTAACAGTTTCTGTGATAGATATTACAGTCGATCACATTTTCTGGATTCGGGCTTATTATTTTGTGTCTCTCTACTTCGGCCATTATCGTCTTTGCTTAGACTAGTTTTTGCAATTCCATTGGATCTTCTCTTCCAACTAAGTTATGTGTCCATTAAAGGATATGGCCTTTAAAAAATCGAGACAGTAAAATAAAGACAATTACATCTAACTGTTGAAAATTTCAGATGATTAACTGTTCTTGAGTTCTTCTGATTTTCTTAAAAGAAGTTGTAATTTTGGAGGAGGCCTATTTATGTCCTTGCCAAAATTAACAATGCTGAGAAATGTAACAGATCTTATAGTAAGTAGTTTTGACTTCTGCACACAGATTGTTTTGGTCAGGGGTCACCGTTTTCCTATTTAGATTCGGCAGACATGTTAATAAAACGATGGGAACTGGGGCCAATCGCATCCGCCTTGCTTGGACAAGAATTTACTCTGATATGACTTCATTTGTTCATACTGCATAATGACCGATCTGATTTCCCTGTTGGTTGGAGGGAATTCCTTGTATCAGGCTCCCCCTTGTTAACTTTGATTTGAACTCTGTTTTTTATTGAAAAAAAGTAGATGTATTTAGGCAAGAGTACTCAAATCCCCAATCATTTGAACCACTGCTTTGTCTGCCCCCTACAGGAGGGAGGACTGTACCTCCCAGTTGAGATAAATGCTCTAAACCTTCTTCCTGAACTGCATTTTTCATCACACTTTGGTCATCATCGGCCTGTCATTGCATCGAAGTCCCTAAATATGAGAGTAGATGTTGATTTAAGTTGGGGGGAGGTAGGTGAGAGCAGGGTATCTTATCAAGCTCTCCAGAGACTTTCTCATCCTTTTCATTCTCCACCACACGTTGGCCCATGGGCTGCAATTGTCTTCACCGAGGTCTTTTTGTACCTGCTTTTTGAAGGGCCTTGTATCAATAGACGACCTAATGTGTGTCCCATGAAACGATGATTTTGTGATTGATAGATGACTACACGTCCCTTGAAATAATGATTTTTTGTTGTCTCTGGGGGCATGGTAAAATCAGCTCTCCCGTTTCGGAGTCCCAGGGTTGTGAGGGACTTCAGAGATCATCTAGTTGACTTAGTACCTGAACAGAACTTCTCTTCTACCCCACTGTTAAAGGGGGGGGCTGCTATTTCCTAATGTAGCCCCTCCTGCTTAAAGGCAGCTCTAATCTTTAGGAAATTTGTCTTCACAAAAAATTTAAGTCTGTCAGTAGAACTTACATCCAATGCTCCTATTTCAGTGACCAAGTTGAACAGGGCTGCTCCCTCTTCCTGCCGATTCCTTTTTCGAATGCTTAAAGATGGCTTTCACGGTACATCTGAATCTTCTCTTTTAAAGGTTAAACATTCTTTCCTTCAATCAGTGACATGATCCTGAACCCCTAAATTAGTATCTTTCCCTGGAATTCCTAAATCTGGCCTAACCAAAGAGAAGTATAGGGATAACAATAGCTTAACATTTATAAATTGCTTTACGTTCATTTTTTCATTTGAACAACCACCTTTGGAGGTAGGTGCTATTATTATTCCCATTTTACTTATGAGAAAACTGAGGCAGAGAGTGACTCACTCAGAGCCACACAGTATCCAGGCTGGAATTCATACTTGGGTCTTTTAGACTCCAAGACCAGTACTCTATCCTCTATGCCACATAACTTTGGAACCCAGCTATTGATCGAAAGCTATCAAAACGACCTTATCCATATTGCATAGTTCTGAAGCTGCTGGGAATGTACAAGCCCTCAGCAATAAGGGAAAAGGAGAAAAGGATCTTTTTTTTTTTTGAAAACTCCTGTTGAGGAAACTTCTGCCAGTACAGCCTGATACCTGTTCTTTAACTTAAATGGTTTAGAGAGTTTAACAGAGCAATGAGAAGTTAAATGAGTTGGCCAGGGTCACACAGCTTGTCTGTCTCAGAGACCAGACTCGGACGTAGCTTTTCTGACTCTAGGACCTCTCTTCATAATTCTGCATGGCCTCTCAAGCCCCTTCATCTTCTGATAAGCCTGTTCAGGGCTCTGTGATTCAGAGTAACTCACAAGGAACAGACTGCCTGGTACCTAGTAGGTGCTTAATAAATGCTTGATATTTGATGGATTAATTAATAGTTTCCTAAAATCAACCGTGGCCCAGATCACAGGTTCGGTCTATGTGGCGGGGTCGTCCGAACGACAAAACACACCATCGGAGGATTAGCAGAATTTCTTAGGTATCAGAAGTTGCCCTCTTAAATGAGCCTGGCTTTTCAGGCCTCCTAGAAGGGAAGGGGCTCATTTCAGGCAGACTATTATCGTTCTTGTCCTTGGCCCATGATTTACAAAGATGCGACTCTTTGGGCTCCTTCAAATATGTTGCAATCGGCAATCATTTATTGAGTTCCCGTGAGCGTACCAGACTCTGATAGGCACCGGACATAGATACAAAGACGAAAATGAGCCTCAGTTCTCAAGGAAATCAAGTTTCTTACGGGGAAGACAATGTGCACATATAAAAGTACATGCAAAATAAACACCAAGTGGAGGAGGGAAGGTGCTAATGACGGGAAGGAGGAATGGGAGGAACATCATAACAAGATAGTGCTTGAGCTACACATCTTAAAGGAAAAGGGGGACTCGGCCCAAGGCAAGGAAGGAGTACATTGTAGACATTTGGGACTGTCTGTACAAAGGCCTGGAGATTAGAGATGGAGGATCCTTGTGTGAGGAACAAAGAGAAACTGATGAGGCTGGAAAGGTTGTTGGGGCTAAAGATAAAAAAGCTAAACAAAGGAGCTGATATTTTATCCTAGAGGAAAAAAGAGAAAACACTATAGTTGGTCACGTAGAGGAGTAATATGGTCAAATCCTCACTTAAGGAAAATTATTTTGCCACAGGTGGCATATGGAGTGGAAAAAGACTTGAGACTAGACCAGATGCTGGGAGAGATCTGCAAGAGATGTTGTGAAGGGAGAGATTGCAAGATTAGACAACTGATTATACTTGTTGAGCGAGGGAGAGTGAAGAGTCTAGGAAGACACCGTGTTTATGACCTGAGACTCAGGTCACCTGAGGCTGGTGAATCTGGGAATCATCTGCATAGAGATGATAGCTAAACTCATGGGGGCTGATGAGTCCAACCAAGAGAGGGTGGAGAGCTGGAGCTCATACTCTTTCTGTCATAGATCCCTTTGGCAGTTTGTAAGGAGAAGGACTCCTCAGAATAATGTTTCTTAATATATTTTAAAATTACGTCGGCTTGCAAAGGAAACCAATTATTTTGAAATAAAGATGTATTTTTTCCCCATCCAAAGACGTGGACCCCTTAAAATCTATATACAGAGCTAAGGGTTTTAACCCTTGGTGAAGGGGCCCAGGATAACCCTGAGGGGTGCCCCAAAGTAGGGGGGCTTATATAGATTAGATGAGGTACCAGTAAAGGAGATTGAGAAGAATTGGTCAGACAAGGAGGAGGAGACCAGGCAAGAGTAGGGCCTCAAAAACCCAGAGAGGAGAGAGTATGTTGGAGAGGAGAGTGGTCGGGAGCATCAAATGCAGTGGAGAGGTCAATAAGAATGAAGACTGAGAAAAGACTATCAGATTTGTCAACGAAGTGATAATTTGCCACTTTGGAGAGAGTATGTTCAATGGAATGAAAAAGTCAAAAGCCAGATTGTAGAAGGTTAAGGACTACGTGAGAAGAAAAGAAGGGGAGGTGGGCAACGAATACAGACAACCTTTTAAAGGTGTTTGAGGAATAGATGAGAGATATACCTAGTCTAATGATTTGTCATGATAGTAGGATCCAAAGAAGGTGTTTTAAAGGTGGGGGAAACTTGGGTGTGTTTGAAGCCAATAGGAAAGAAACCAGCTGTTTAGGAGCGGTTGAAGATTCAAGAGATGAGATGAGCAAGAGACCAGTCTGCTGGAAAAGTCAGGAGGGGATGGTATAGAGTGAATGTGCAAAAGGGTTGATCTTGAGAGGAGGAGGAGCAAATAGGAGATGATGGCAGTGGTTTCGGAGATGAAGAGAATGGGAGAAGGAACCCTCGTTGAGTCACCTTGATCTTTTCATTGATGTGGGAGGTAGGATCTTCGAGTTAGAGAGAAAAGAGAAGAGGAGGAAATTTGGGAAGCTTGAGGAAAGAAGACAAGGTTTTGAGGAGGAGTAATGTACGATGGCTGTGAAGGAAAGTTCCAATAAATTTATGAAGAACTTGAAATAGCAAACACTCCAACCATGCCTCCCCACCTTGAGCAATGGATTGTTTTGACTCAGAACATAAAGTCTATATTTGTTTCTATTAAATTCATTGGGTTCTATTAAACCCAGTTAGCTTGTCACACACTCTGTTAGCTATCCCTCCTAGCTCTGTGTCATCTGAAAATGTGATTATCAGACCATCTATGCTTTTAATCTGAGTCGTTAATATAACTGTTTGGTAGCATTGGGCTGAATATTGAATCTTGTGGCCCTCTCCTGGAGATCTCCCACCAGATTGGCATTGGATCACCGAAGAAGGATTTCCTTTTGGTTCTGATCAGCCGATCGGTCTCAAACCAACGTATTTGTAATTTCATCCAGCTTTCACCTCACTTTATAGATACATAAAATAAAGCTGAGAAAGGTGAAGGGGTTTGCTTGAGGTCACGAAGGTAGTGTTAGAGTTGGAAGACATCATAGGCTATAGAATATTAGCACTGGTGGGGCCATTAGAGATATTCCAATCCAATCTTTTCATTTTACCGATGAGGAAACTGAGGTTGTAAAGGGCTTAGCACAGTGCCTGGGACATAGTAGAAATGTAATAAATGCTTATTCCTTTGCTTATTCCCTACTATGGACTTTGTTACTTTACAAATATTATCTCTTTTGATCCTCACAGTAATCCTGGGAGATAGGTTCTATTATTATCCTAACTTTACAGTTGAGGAAACTGAGGCAAGCAGAGCTTAAGTGACTTGTCTAGGGTTGCATAACTAATGAGGCTAGATTTGAACTCAGATCAAATCCAGAGCTCTATTCACTACTTTACTTATTTGTCTATATATAAGGAATTAATTCAAATTTATAAGAATAGGCGTCATTCCCCAATTGATAAATGGTTAAAAAAAATAAGCTTAGGTGGAAGAAAGAATGCTCCAAATCATTAATAATTAGTTAAATGTACATTGAGGCAATTCGGAGGTTCTCTCTCACACTCATCAGATTAGCATAGTTGACAAAAAATAGAAAATAAATATTGGAGGGACTGCAAGAAAACAGGCGCTTCATGCATTATTGTGGAGCTGGAGATTGGTCCAAGCATTCTAGAACAATTTGTAACTATGTCCCCAAAGTCACATACTGTTTGATCAAGCCTGAGCCTAAACTAGTTCAAAGAAGGAGGAAAAGGATCCATTTATACCTAATTATTTAGGGCAGCTCTTTCTGTAGTATCAGAGGACTGGAAACTAAGGAAGTACTCGTGAATGGCTGAACCATTTAGGATACAGGAATGTAATGAAATACTACCGTGCCATAAGAAACGACGAAAGGGCCGGTTTCCCCGGAGAAACCGGGGAAGACTCGTATGAACTGATGCAGAAGGAAGGGAGTAGAACCAGTAGGACGATTTACACAAAGACCACAACAACACTGACAGACGTTGATAAACTGTGACTGAACGGTGACCGATCCCGTTTCCAGATGATGAAGGATGATCCTCACTTCTTGACCTAGAGATGACGGATTGAAGATGCAGAATAAGATAGCGATTTCCGGAGGGTCCGGCCAGTGTTGGAATTTGTTCTGCTTATGCTGGACATATTTGTCGCAGAGGTTTTATTTTTCTTTTCAATTGGGCCGGGATGGAGAAACCATGCGAAGTCTGTTCTTTGAATTTGTTTTTTAAAGTAACTACGCTTTTCAAAGTTGCCAATGATTTTTTCATGGCCTTTTCTCAAACATCCTTCTTGACCTTTCTGCAACCTTTGACTCTGGTTACTCTCTTCCCTCCGGTGTTTGTGATACCGGCTCCTGATTTTCCTACCTGTCTGACCACTCCTTTGCTTGATCTTCTTCCCTATCACACCAGTAACCGAAGGTGTCCCCCGAGGCTCTTTCCTAGGTCCTCTTCTTTGCTCTGTTCTATTTCACTCGATGATCTCATCAGCTCTCACATATTCGGTCAGCTCTATGCCTTGGGATCTCAGATCCAGCCTCAGTCTCTCTCCTGAGCTCCAGCCCCATATGCCTGCGCTGCCTGTTGGATCGGGCTATCAGAACTCATCATCTTCTCCTCTCCTGGACTTCCCTATTCCAGACTGTCAAGGGAACCACGGCCCGTCCGGTGAAGTGAGCCAGACCAGGAACTCCAGTCTTCTTCACTCTTCTGACTCACCCCCACACGCCCAGTTCACGCTCATATCTTTTGTCTGCCATTCCATCATCCCTCACATCCGTCCTCTCCTCTCCTCTGATGCCTCAGAGAAGCAGTGGCCTGCTGAGGAGTGTCCCCGCCTCAGTTTCTCTCCTCCCTGTCCAGCTTTCACTCAGCTGCCAAAGTGATCTTCCTAGGCCTTGGGTCCCACCCCGCCGTTCATTGAGCTTCACTGGCTCACTCTCACCTCCAAGATCAAATAGAAGGCCTTCCCTCTGCTTGGCGTTCAAAGCCCTTCGTAAACAGCCCATCTTTTTTCTTTTTACTCCTCTGTGATCCGGTGCCACCGGCTCCTTCGGGTTCTTCTCACGAGACTCTCCATCTCCCAACTCTGGCCGTTCTCTCTGGCCGCCCGTTCTCTGACGCCTGGAACTCGTTTGCTCCTCGCCGCCGATTCCTTTCCTTCCTTCCATCCCCCCTCCTGCAAGAAGCCTCTTTCTGGTTCCCCTCCTGCTAGCGCCTTTCCTCTGAGGCTTACACCGTAAATATCTCGGGTGCACGATCTTTTGCATGTTGTCTTTTCTGTTAGACTGTGAGCTGCTGGAGGGCAGGGGGAGGGGAAGGGAATGTGCCAGACATTCTGCTAAGTACTATAGAAATGTCATCTCATTTGATCCTCTCAACAATGCCGTCCCCATTTTACAGGTGAAGAAACGGAGGTAAATAGGGTGAAGTGACTTGCCCAAGGTCACACAACTAGTACAGATCTGCGGCCGGGTTTGAATTCAAGTCTTCTGGACTCCAGGTGCAGGGCTCTGTCCACTGTACCACTGAGTTACACGTCAGCCACTGTGTTTTTGCCTTTCTCTGTGTACCCAGTGCTTAGCACAGAAGCTGGCCTGTGGTAAATGCCAATTAGATGGTTGGTGTCTGAATGACCAAGTCTAGAGCTTGATTAGTGTGCCCATTTTCCATATGAGGAAGCTGAAAGTGGCTCGCCCAAGGTCATCTAGCTCTTCCAGGTCTGGGAGCAGCCAGTGCTCTTTGTACTGTGCTACTTTGCTCAAGGAACTCTGGGAGGAGAAAAGTCATGAGCGTAGATCATGGCGGAGGAGGTGAGGCGCACGGCCAGGCTTTGAGCTCACCTGCCTAGGACAGCGGACCGCAAAGGGAGGCCTTCCTAATGGCAGTAGGACTTCCCCCAGGTCATCCGGTAAGGAGGCCTGCGGCTTCCCCGTCTCCCAGCAACCCCTAGCGCCAGCCTCTCCCCAGCCCCCAGGCCCAGCCTCGCTCTAGGGTGAGCCTCAGCTGCAGGGAGGAGGGAGGATTTCCTGCCCCTTATCTCTGGCTGACCAGTCGCCCATCTCTGAGGAGCCCGAGATAGGAAGATGCCACGGGCCAGTTGGCTGTTCGGGGCCTTAAGGTTCGTCAGGGAGTCCAGCCTCAGATTCTTCCCCCTCATCTGGCTTTTTAGTAAAAGCCTCTGCAGAGGTGGCCGAGTGTTGGGAAGGGAGCCTCCATTTTCAGAATGAAAGCTGGGAGGGACCTTGGAGGCCCGAGGGGACTCCACACGTCTCCTGGCGGAGCCGGCCGAGTCCTGTGTGAAGCTGCTCCGGAACTTCCCGTGTCATGAAGAGACTTCTCCCTCTTTGGGGCAGTATAGCCACTCCTCTGGGGAACTTGCCCATCCTAGCAAGCCCCCAGGTTCAGAATGTCCATGTCCTCATTCTCCTTCAGCCATGAATATCCAACCAGCTGCTAACTCCCATCAATCCCATCTTCCACTCCCTTCATTCCACTCACTCCGCTGCTTCTCTCTGCCCACCCCCATCACCTTTCACCTGGAGCTTTATACACATATAACTAATAAAAATAATTATCAATATTATTTTTAGTAAAACTCGTTATGGTCTCCTAATCGGTCCTAATCCTAATCCTCCCGTCTAGCTCCATGTTCTCCGTCTTCCACTCCCCGGCCAAAAGTGAAGGCAGGTCTGAACATGTCACCTCCCCCCTCCAAAAAAAAAAAAAAAAAGAATTGCATTTTATCCGGACGGCTAAAATAGGGTGAACGGCATTCTTGGCACTTAAAGGACTTTGCGATTCGGCTCAGGCCTACCTCTCGCCCCTCTACCTGAGTGAGGGCCCTTGCCGTGTGCCATCCTCGGCGCTGCTGCGCCTCGGGAATTTGGGTGCCTTTGCATGCACTACACGTTCTTTTCTGCCGATGGGAGCTCCTTGGGTCAGGTCTCCGACCACACTGATTACAGGGCTGGACAGGAGAGCAGAGCATTTGGGGTTTCTCCTCCGCGGGCTGTACCCAGAGCACAGTGTGAATTGCCTTCAGCTGCCTTTGGGACTGCAAGAGAACAGGCGAACTTGACAGGTCAGCAGTATATTAAGGCAGGGGCAGAATGTCTCCGGAGTCAAAGGGGCTTAGATCATGGCTCTGTTTACATTGGGAAGAGAACTCAGAAGAACCCTAGTCCGGTCCCCTTATTTTCTCTATGAAGCAGAACCGTGCTTTAGTCCTACCTCTGACTTAACCATTGCACGAGTCACTAGACCTCAGCTCCCTTCTATAAAACAAGGGGCTTGGTTGGGCTAAAGTAGCTCCTGTGCTTCCCCCTTCCCAGAGTCAGTAGAAAATCCTGGGCTCTTCCCTCCGTGAGGCCCTAAGGCGACTGCTGCTCTGGAAGGAGAATCTCCCAGACCTCAGAGCAGCGGCCACTTGTACTTTCATGTTGACAGCTCCGTTAATGGCCCAGTCCCTGCTGACTAAGGGCCAGGCCCCAGCTGCCTAATGAGGCCCTGGCCCGAGAGGTGTCTTCTGGGTGACGGAGCCACAGGCGAGGCCCCCGTGGGAATAATAGCCTAACTGTCCTGTATTGATAGGTTAAGAACACTCCAAATAGATCCAGTGGCATCCTGGGTTCCAGCCAGGGATGCCAGGAATCTCTGCCCCTCCCCTCTCCCCTAGCACGGGAGGGGGGGAGGGAAGGCAGCAGGGGCTGCCGGAGAGGAAGGGTAACTCACCCGAGCCCATTTCCTTTCCGACCAAGAGACAGTTTTCCCCAGATCGTGGGGTGTGGCCCGGCTCCTTAAAGGCATTTCCTGTCTGGGAATTTATATTTGGTTTAGCGCTAAGGGAAAGGGAAGTGGAGAAGAGGCAGACTAGGGAAGTAGGGTGGGGGGTACGGCAGGGGCGGGGATCCCAGGGCCGTGGGTGGGGACAGGTGACCTTGATGTCAACCAGCCATGCTATCTGCAGGCAACTGAGGCACTGGGACTGGTGGGGGGAGGTGGAGAGAAGAGAGAGAGGGCCCCGGTGAGCTCTCCCATAGAGCCGAAAGCAGAAGGGGTCACAGACACCATTTAGGACAAAGAGCTCTCTGATTTGGTAGGTGTGAGGCCCTCCTGGGTGAGGACGTGCCCTCCCCCAATGCCAGGCAGCACCTGTTCTGCAGCCAGTAATCTCACATACTTCTGTGGGGCACGGGGAGCTTGAAGGGCCTTGCCCAGAGTCCCATGGCCAGCGTGTTTCAGAGGCTGGTCTTGAACCCAGAGCCTGGGATTCCACACGGAATCCTTGAGGCCACGTTCCCGTACGCCGGAGCCGATCTGCCGAAGAGCTGCAGAGTTCCAAGGCCGGCGAGCGGAGCGTGGGGCTCGGAAGCGGGGGGGGGGCGAGCCCCCTCACCAGTGCCCTTTCCCCAGGAGCCGCTCCCCTATGTCTTCTACCGTGGGCACTGGCCCGGGCTGTTCCGTCCCGTATCTCCTGTGCTTCTGGCTGGGAACAGCCTGTGACTTTGCGGTCTGGGCTGGGCCGAGTGGGAGGTCATGGGCCCCCTCAGCCCCCGGGCCGTTCCCTCTGTGGATTAGAAAGTGACGTGGACACCATGGGGCCTTAGAGACCACGTAATCCAATGGGAGTCAGCGTGAGTCAGTGAAGATCGTGCCGGGTTTGGAGCCAAAGGACAGATGCTTCTTATCCGCTGGCCTCGGACCAGTCATTCAACCTCTGTGGGCCTCAGTTTCCCCCTCTGTAAAATGAGGGGCTTGGACTTGACCCCCAGGGTCCCTTCCAGGTCTGACCTCCTCATCTTACATGGGAGTTAGCTCATCCAGGGTCACTGAACGAGCGAGAAGAGCAGGAGAAAGCAAAGGAGGCCATTTTGCCCGAGCATGGGATGGCACCCGAGCTCAACAGAATGTTTCCTTTTTCTTCTCTGGAGCTGTGACCTTGCACGGGCACTTGGTGTGTTTCAGGGAAACCGAGTGACCGAGCCGGGGTGGGAGCTCTGGCAGGTGGGTTATTTCTCTAGGAGGGAACGACGACGAGTTTGATTCTTCTGCTATTGCTTGTGATGTTGGGTGAGTGGCTTCCCTTCCCTCCACCTCAGTTTTGTAAAATAAGTCAAGTCACCAGGCCTTTGTTAAGTGCCTGCGTTAGAACAGGTGCTGCGTTAAGTGCTGAGGGAGCAGGGAAGGGCCCAGATCCGGGCTCGCCCTCGAGGGGCTCCCGGCTGAAGGAGGGAGACGGCGTGGCGCAGGCTCTCGGCTGCTCCAGTGAGGAGGCGCTAGAATCGGGGGGGGGGGGTGGAACAGGGTTTTGGAGAAGAGGGGTTTTAGCTGGGTCTTGAAGGAAGATGGGGTGGAGGAGAGGAGAGAGAGCACCCCATGCGTGGAGGCTGCTGAAGAAAGTGCCCCAGGCTGGAGATTGCATGGCTTGTTGGGGGAACAGGAGGCCGGGCTCACTGGAGCACAGAGTACTCGGAGGGGATAAGATGTAACAAGACTGGAAAGGTGAGGGGGGGGGGGGCGCCAAGTGATGAAGGGCTAAAAAACCCAATGGAGGATTTTCTATTTGATCCCGGGGACGATAGGAAGTCGCTCGAGTTCGCTGAGGAGGCAGTGACGCGGCCAGGGCCAACCTTTGGTAGCCGGCTGGAAAATGGACCCCAGTGGACAGAGACTTGACTTCCAGAGCCCGATTAGGAAGCATTTGCAGTACTTCCAGGGTGAGGCGATGAGGGTCTGCACCAGGGCGGGGACCACGGCGGGGGGAGATGTGCGAGGTGAAACGCGCAGGCCTTGACGTCGTATCGGACGGGGAGGTTGGGGAAAGAGCGAGAAGTCCCGGGTGTCCAGGTTGAGGACCCAAGAGCCTGGGAGGAAAGCCGGGCCCTCCACGGCCCCAGGGAGCTGAAGCTGGAGTGTGTGAATGGGAGTCCCCCTGGCCTTTAGATTTAGGATCTTCTGGTTATGTTGAGTGAGTCTTTGGCCTCACTTTCTGAATCCTCTGAGACTTAGAGCTGTGAGACCCGGGTGTGGATCAAGCTCTACTTCTGGGATGACCTTAAATGAGTCATTTGATTTTTTTCTTTCAAACCCAAATTTCCTCTTGGGGCAAATGGTAACAGTGATACTCGGTTCTGAGGGAAGCCCTTGGAAACCCTGGAGCTCCATGTGAATGTATAGAGGCTGTTTCTTGTGCTTGGATGCCTCCCCACCCCCTGCACAGTGCCTGACACGTAGTGGGTGCTTAATAAGTGCTCGTTGCCCGATTTCTCATGAAATGGGGGCCTTCCCTCCTCCCACTGTGTGCCCAGGGGAGCAGTTCTGACCTTCAGTGTTCCAGGGAAGTCCCCGCCTTGGCACGGGGGCGGCAGCTGTCAGGACGGCCACTGCCCACGCTGCTCTAGTGCCCCGGCAGCCAAGCTCGGGCTCAAGTTTCAGTGGCCCCGGGGAACTCGGCGAGGCGGCGGCGAGGCGGGCCCGGGCCAAGTCGGGTAGCGGCGATCCCGGGGCAGCCCGAGGGATCGGGGCAGTGCGGTACACGCCTCCCGCAGAATCCCCACCCCTCCACGGGGGAGGAAACCGAGGCTCACAGAAGGCCACAGGTCGTAGAAGCGGGGCTGCCACTTCTGCCTCCCCGGCCGGTCTCACTGGTGTGGGGTGGTAAGAGTCGGGAGCCGGAGTGATGCCGGGAATGGGGGAGGCCACTCGCCTTGGAGTCTAAAAGTCCCACCTCGGGCACTTAAAGTCATCTAATCCCTGCTCTTCAGTTCTTCCAAATGAGGGGACCTCGGGCTAAGTGGCCTTTCAGCCTCCTCACAGCTCCTGCGGGGGGGGGGGGCACCCTGTGGAGAGAGCCGGGCCTGGAATCGATGACTCAGGCCAAATCCAGGGTCAGATACTTCCCAGCAGGGTGACCCTGGGCAAGTCACTTTACCTTGTGTGCCTCAGTTTCCTCATTTGAAGAACGAGGTTGTACCCCCCCCAACAGTTCTCATGATAATATTTGCAAAGTGCTTTGCAAGTGAGAAGAGCGTTATATGAATGCCAGAGATTTCTTGGCTCTGACCTAGGTTGGAATCTTCCCTCCACTACTTGGCTGAGGCACTTCCCTCCAATGAGCCTCAGTTTCTCCCTCTGTAAAGCTCTGTAAGCCTGGGAATAGCTTCTCTGAGCCTATTGGCTCTCTTGAAAATGAGGGTCTTGATTATTGTTCCTCATGAGACCATTGTGAGGAAAGGCTTTGGAAGACATTAAGGTTCCCTGTAAATGTGGTCTGCTTTCAGCTCCTCTTTTCCTTTTTTTCTCTTCTGTCTCCCACAATGGAGCCCATAACCAAAGAGCCCTGGGATCAAACGCCCCTTGGCCCCGGCTGTGCCTCAGAAGCCATTTGGAAGGGAGTCTCTGGGTCACTGCCGCTCTGGGGAGAGTGCGAGGGGCCCGGCCACGCCCTCCCCCGCCTTTCCTGAGGCCCAGAAATCTGGGGCACTGAAGGTGCTGGGACTGAAAGGGGCCTGGAAATGGCGCCGTCAGGCAGGGGCTCAGTGAGAGGGAGAGGTGCAGGGCTCAGTGAGGGACAGGTACCAGGCTCAGGCTGTGGAGGCCCTGCATGGTCTGGGGTAGCCTGGAGGTGCCCAGAGAAAACCCAACTCCCAGGGCTGATGCTGCCCCATGTGGCCGCAGTCAGGCGGCCCCCCAGAAGCCCCTAGTCCTGGACAGAAGGCCAGAGAAGGAAGACAATTTGGCCAAAGGAGTGGCACATCTCACCCGGAGTCCGAATCAACTCAAACTCGTGTTGTGCTCTTACTGTGCCGTCCTGTCTCCTCATCTGCAGATTGGACAGAGCCATGCTCCCCAGGTGTGTGTGTGTGTGTGTGTGTGTGTATGTGTGTGTGTGTGTGTGTGTGTGTGTATTAGCTGATTCCTAGTTAGAATTCTGGTTTTAGAGAGAAAAGAGAAATAATTTGCACACTCCCTCAGCATACTGAGGGGTGAGCTTCCCTGGGATGAGTGTGAATAAAGCCCCTTCCCCCACCCCCAGTCCATGCCAGTCAGCCTGGGAGGCAGAGGTGGCCTCCAGTTCCCTTAGAGCCCAGCACTTAGAGGCCCCCCAGAGGGAGGCCCAAATCGGGTGGGCAGAAGGTGCTGCTGGGGGCCCTGCCTCCTCTGACACCTCCCAGGGCTGCTGCTTTTGACGCTTCAAGGGCCACTGCTTGTGGGCTCATTTCTCCTCCTCCAACAAAAACTGGCTCGCAGCCTTGTGGCTGTGGCTTGGCCACAGATAGGCCGCCTAGCTCGCCCCTGCTCTAATTGCTATCCCATGCTCCTGACGGGCGGGCGGGTGTGTGCGAGCCTCTCCGGGAGGAGGAGGGAGCCCGGGGACATAGTGGCTGCCGGGGCGGGGGTGGGGGGGCAACCCCATTTAGCATTTGCATTCCGGTGCCCCTTCTACTCTTTCCAACTGCGGTGCCCGTTAGAACCGAGAGACCGGGACCTGCTTGGGAAGCGGTTTTCCCTCCAGCCCCTTCTCCCTCGCCACGCCACGTGCACGGGCCAGTTTAGCTCTGAGTTTCCTGCCTCGTTCTCTGCCACGATGGGGTCATGGAAAGAGCCTGGCCGAGCGATTCGGAAAACTGCCCCGACCGTCTCGGCTGTGGGACGCGTGGCCCGAGTCATCCGCCCTCCCCGAGTCTCAGTTTTGTCACTTGTCAAAATGGGGATAATGGCTTCCTCCCCCGCTCACCCTCCAGAGCTGTAGTGATGAGTAAGTGGGATCTGAGGAGTGGGACTTTCTTCCCCGGGAGCAGCAGAGACCAAAAAAGAGACAGCAGCAGAGACAGAGCAGAGACAACAGAGCAGCAGAGACAAAAAGGAGACAGAATAACAGAGACAGAGCAGACACAGTGGCAGAGAAAGAGCAGAAAGAAAAGACAGAGCAGCAGAGACAAAGCTGACAGAACAGAGACAAAGTAGAGACAGAGCAAAGGAGAGAGCAGAGACAGTAGAAATAGATCAGCAGAGACAAAAAAGAGACAGAGAAGCAGAGATCAAAAAAGAGACAGTAGAGATAAAGCAGACAGGACAGAGACAGTAGAGACAAAAAGGAGACAGCAACAGAGCCAGTAGAAACAGACAAAGCAAACAGAACAGAGACAGAGCAGACAGAAAAGAACAGCAGAGACAGTAGAGACACAGCAGGAGATAGAGCAGAGACAAAAAGGAGACAGAGCGGCAGACACGAGAGCTCCAGATCCTTGGCTTGTATCCTGGCTGGGTGTTCCTGAGGAGGTCACTTGTCTTCTTAAGGTCCCAGGCTGGTGATTCTCAGAGACATAAGGGCAGAGGTGCTAAGTGTCTGGCACTCTTCCTCATTAGCTGGGAGCGGGGTGGGGGTGGGGATCGGGGGCTTCACGTTATTAGATCTGGCGCCATGTGCTCACGGCACCTCTAGGTGGATTCTTAACTCTACGTGTGTCCCATAGACTTGGGGCATCTGGTGCCTTCTTGGAGTGACGCCACGAAGTGCACAAACCAAAGTGCCCGGGCCTATAATTCTATTAGAGCCCAAAGTTGCCAGCCCCTGGGTGGGCTCTAAGTTGCAGAGAAGGCGGCGGCCTGCCTGGGTAGACAGAGTTCCCCCCCGCTACTGATTCCTGTCCAGATCCTTATTATTCAGGGGTTCTGTTGCCTAATTGTGCTGCAGGGGGATTCTGGGTAGCTGAAATCTTTGCACAGCGACCACGAGCTCTGCCAGGATACCCCATGAGACCCCCTGGCAAAGCTTAGAAAGTCAGATCTCTAAGAGGCAGGCCACTGTTTGTTTTCTAGCCACAGAAGTTGTGGCCTGGCTGTGCGTGGCGTCAGGGGAGGGGACCCCACTTCGATGATAAAGTCACAGGTCCTTTAAGGAGGAGACGGTAGGCTGGTTTCCTCATGGGGGGCTCTGACTTCTACCATATCGGCCCCAAGAGGTTATGCCTTTCCTCAGATGGGGCTGATGGAAAACCTGAGGGTACCATATAATGGGGGGGGGGGATTGTCCAGTGAGGAGCAGGAGCTTTTTTTTCTTTCAAAGGGAATTTCATTTTGGGTATGATGATAAGGGATGTCTCCACCCCTTTAGACTGATGGGGTACAGCTCCATCTCCCCCAGATTTATAAGGGATGTCTATACCCCTCTAAACTTATGGGGTACAGTTCTATTTTTCCCCCAGACTGATGGGACACAGCTCCATCTCCCGCAGACTGATGGGGTACAGCTCCATCTCTCCCCGCCACTCCCCCAGTGGAGCAGCAAACACAGGGCCCCACATACTTGGTCCATCCCGGTGCTGGGTAAATCGTTCTCCCAGATCTGTCCATTGCGCTCAGTTTCCACCACCGTGCCGGGCTGGGCTCCAGGGGCTGGCAGGGCAGACCGGCTGTGTCGGGACTGGGGAAGGGGAAAGGTTGAGACAAACCCAAGCCTCTCTAGCAACAGGCAGATTGGAGCCAGCACATTGGCTGGCAAACCAGGGGAACGAAAGAGGGCTGGCTACCTCTGTGGAGACGCCGAGTCTCCCTGAATCCCTATGTGCTTAGGGCCTTTCGGTGAGGGTGCCCCGCCTCAGCACTTCTGCAGGACTGACAGTCTGCCTGGGCCCAGGAAAGGGATCTCGGGAAATGGGGCCGGGAGGCCCAAGTCTTGGCCTCGCGGAGCTGCTCAGCCCTCAGGCCCGTGAGCCGCTCTCGCCCTCGCCGCTTCTGCCTGTTTCCATCTCGCTCTGTCTTTCTGTTTTTCCTTTTGCCTCTGAGATTTATGAGATTTCAAGGACTGAAATGAGGATTGCCCGATCCCGAGTAAGGAGAGGCGGCCTCGAGAGGTTAAATAAGAAGGACTTGAGTAAGAGAGGGCGGCTGCACCCAGGGGCCTCTAGGTGGTACTCTGCCTCGATTGCCTGGACCTCTGTCTCGGGAGATGATGAAATTGCTCTGTTGAGGAGGAATCCAGAGGTTTCAAAATGAAATGGAATTGCCTTTGAAGCCAGCTCGAAGGGAAGGTGGCCAAGTTTCTGACCTGGGCCGCGGGGCTGAGCTGCCAAGGCTGTCCCAGTTTCTGCTGGGCTGGCTCTTACCTTCGCTTCCCCATTCCTGGAAGTGCATGTCCCCACCCCCGGCAGCCCTGCCCCACGGACTGCCCGGGAAGCCTCTGCCTCTGTGGGACCCAGGGCCTTGTCTCTGGGCTTCATTTGCACATCCCTTCACTTCTCCCTCCAGCTGCCTTCACTTTCCACTGTGGGCAAGTCTGTGCCCCGGTTTGAAAGCTTGGGAGGCCAGGCTGGGACGGTAGAAACTAGGCTTAGCGTTTAGAGTCAAAAGACTTCAGTTCAAGTCCTGCCACTTGTGCTTATTAATTGTGGATCCCTGGATAAGCCCCCTTTCTTTTCTGAACCTCAGCTTCCCTCTAGAAATCCAGGAGGCTGGCCTAGACCAGCTCAAACATCTCTTTCAGCCCTAGATGCTCTGCTGGGTCCCCCTTCTATACTCGTGGCCCTAAAGCACTTTCTCGTGTGTTAGCCGTAGCCCCACGCCTCCACCTCGAAGCTCCCGGGGATCACGGCCAGTCTCGGAGGGCCCCCCCCAAAGTCAACTCTACCTTCTTTTGCTCCCCCTGTTGCCTCTGAGAATCTCTGAGTATAGGCTTTCAAAGATGTAGGTAAAAGGGCCCCAGCTCCCATACAAGCACTCAAGGAGCTTCAGGAACTTGCACCACGTGGTTCTCCTCCCCATCTCTCAGGTTACACCATTACCTCTCTGCGGTCGGGTCTACAGACTTTTTCAGGGGGAGCCGATGTTTGGATAGAGCGGACCCCTGCCCTAGGTGGCCTCGAGCAGGTTTTGGCCGATGGAGATGGTGCAGATGCAGCCGGGGTCCGCCCCTCCCCACCCCCAGATGGACTCTGAGTCCTGCTGTTATTCTCTGGGCTGTGTTCGGCACTGTCAGGATCTCTCTGAAAAGGCCCAGCCCTTTCCAAATAAATAATTATGTTTTAAAGATGCTTTTGTCTTTACATCGGTCATTTCCCCTCCTCCCCCGGAATGAACCTTCCCTTCTGGCAAAGAAAAACAATTAAATAAAAACATCAGACACAGTGACTACGGCCGACCAAGGGTATAATGTTCTGTCCCAGCAGGCCTCCCACTCTCTGTCCCAAGGCGGTGGGCTCGTTTCATTGTCCGTTCCACTGGCCCGGCACTGCCTTTTCCATCACTGAGAGATTACCTTCCCCTTACTGAGCTTTTCATTCAAGTCATCGCAGTCATCGGCTCTTCTGCTCCCTGGTTTCTACTTGCCTTGCTCAGCATCAGTTCATAGAAATCTTTGCGTGTTTCTCTCAATCCCTTCTAGTCTTTATTTCTTCCTGTTCGCTGATGCTTCTTTGCATCCACAGCTCAGAGGTTTTCACAGTTCCTTCTTAGTCATCGAGAGCCTTTTTGTGGCTACACAATTTAATCATCGAGCGCCTTTTTGTAGCTGCACAATTTAATCATCGAGCGCCTTTTTGTAGCTCCACAATTTAATCATCGAGCGCCTTTTTGTAGCTCCACAATTTAATCATCGAGCGCCTTTTTGTGGCTACACAAAATCCTGCTGGGAGGTTTCTTGACGTGTTAGACCTCCGTTTCTGTCTTCGATTTCCTTGGAATATGCTGGCTCAAGGATATAGATCGATCAGTTGCTTTTCTTGCTTAATTCCAAATGAAAACCTCAATGATTGGCCGGCTTCTCTGGCTCCACCAGCCCCTCCCCTATTACCTGTAGCCATTTGTTGTCATCTGTACCAATTTACTTCTTGTCCTGTGAAACCTGGGTTGCTTTATCTTCATTTCTCTCACTGTAAGTTTGGAGCTTGTTCCGTCTCCATAATGCTCTTCAGTTGTTTGCGTCAGACTTTCAGGGGAGGGGTAGTCTTCAATAGATAAATGGTGAAAGGAGATAAATGGTTACTCCCATCGTTGTCCATGTCGGGGAGTCCTGGCTAGAGCTGAGAAGGAGGTCCAAGGAAAGTCACTAAGCCGTCTGTACACTTTGATGCAGCAGATCACTGCAACTGAACTTGTTGCAGACTGGCCCCAGTGCAGGCTGGTGCAGTGGTTTGGGTTTGGGATTGGAACCCAATGAGATCCTCATAGACTGTCCAGCACTGAACTTGAAAAAATGTATTTAAATACACTAGCATGGCATGTATAATTAAAGATTGTTTCAAGGGGAGGTGGCTCCCTCTTCTCCACGCTCTTCTCCACGCAGCATATGTAGGATCAGAGGAGGGTGGGGATTCTTGCGGCACTCTGAGCCTTTCTGTGGGCCAGGTGATGGAGAGGCTATGTCGTCAGTTTGAATCCCAGTACTCTAGCCCAGTCAAGTCTCAGAACGGCCTTCCTGCCTCTTGGGGGAAAACTGACCCATTCTTTTGGCAGGAACCCTTGCAGATGTTACTTCTGCTACGGCAAGAGGGACCCCAAGTAGGGTCAAGATGGGAAACGGAGGACCGCCATGTGTCACGCCATTCGTAGCTGTCCGTCGGTTGGGGAATGGCTGAAAAAGCCGTGGTCTATAAATGTGGATATTATTCTACTCAAAAATGATGTGGAATTTAGAGAAACATGGAAAGATTTGTGTGAGGGAGTGAAATGAATAGAATCAAAAAGAAAACACCAAATGAGTACAGCGGTATAAGTGGAAAGATCACTAAAACGAAGCCGAGTCATGAAAAAGCAGTGAGAAGAAACGAGGGATAACATAGCACCTCCCTCGTGGTAGAGAATGGATGAGATCATTGTAGTCTTTGTTGCTGTTTCTCACTAGGGAAGATGGGAATGGGGAGGGGGAAGTAAAGGACTATGGCATAAAAACACAAAAAGAGGCATCAATACAACAGTGTAAAGAAAAAGTCTAAAAATAAAATGAAGTGGGATTTTTTATAAAGCTTTTTATTTTTAAAACAGATACATGGATACTTTTTCAACACTGACCCTTGTGTTTCAGATTTTCCTCTCCTTACCCCCACCCCCTCCCCTAGATGGCAAGCAATTCACTATATGCTAAACATGTTAAAATATATGTTGAATCCGATACGTATAAACATATTGATACAATTCTCTTGTTGCACAAGAAAAATCAGCTCAAAAAAGGAAAGAAAATGAGTAAGAAAAATGAAGCGGGATTTCCAAAGTTCATTCTAGCTGTAGAATATGAAGAAGATAGCAGAAGGGAGTCTCAGAGAGGAAGTAACATGGTCACATGCCAGACTCAGTGCCCCTTTTGAAAATCCAAATTTGTTCTTTTAATGAACAAAAATCAGCCTTCCTTCCTCCCACTTCTCTACTCCCACCAATATAAAAGAAGAAAGAAAAATAACAAACAAAAGCAATTTCCACATTGACCGTGTCTACAAAATGTATGTCTCCTTTTTCACTCGGAATCCACCCCCTTTCTGTCAGGAGGTGGGGAGCAGCCTGCGTCATCGATTCTTTGAGATCCTGGTCGATCATTGCATTGAGTAACATTCTTAAGTCTTTCAAAGTGGTTTTTGCACTCTGATTTGTTCTCCCGGTTCTGCTCACTTCAACATGTATCAGTTCATGCAAGTTTTCTCAGGTTTCACCGAAAGCATCCCTTTCATCATTAGAGAACAATAGTATTCCATCCATTTGTACACCATAATTTGTTCAGCCATTCCCCAGTGGATGGGAAACGTCTTAGTTTACAATTCTTGTCTACCTCAAAAAGCTGCTATAAATCATTTTGTAGAAGAGGATCCTTTTCCTCTTTCTTTGATCTCTTCGGCGGCGTCGCTGGGTCAGAGGATATACACATTTTAGTGGCTCTTTTGAGCATCGTTCCAAATTATTTTCCAAATGGGTAGATCTTTTTTATAGCTCTGCCGGTGGTGCATTAATGTGCCTGATTTCCAACAGCCCCTCCAGCATCTGTCATTCCCCCCCTTTTTTTTTAACTTTCCCAATCTGATAGGTATAAAGTGGAACCTCTGAGTTGTTTTAATTCCAGTTTCTTGGACAATTGGTGATCTGGGGGGATTTTTTCAGGTGATTGTAAATAGCTTGGAAAACTACCTTTTCATGTCTGTTCTTTGACTACTTTTTTTTTTTTTTTTTTTTTTTTTTTTTTTTTTTTTTTTTTTTTTTTTTTTTTTTTTTTGCTGTTTCCCAGAGAAAGAAGGTCAGGGTTCAGGTTATTAGTCCCTTGTTTATTGCCCTGATTCCAAGATTGGGTGTCCTTTGCGTGCAACTGAACATGCCCAAGTCTTTCTCTTAGCCCTGCCCGAATTCTCCTTGGGAGTCGAGCTCAGGTCCCTACTTCATCTCCAGAACGATGTCCTATATCATAAATGAGAGGGAGAGTATCGGAGAGAAATCATGGAGGCAAGCGGTCTTTTCTGTTTACAGTCTCAGAACTGGGGGGAGCCTTAGAGGACTCCAAGTCCCACCTTCACCTGGGTGGGCATCTTTAATACGATGAGCCCAATGAGAGGCCATTGGGGCACCACTATCTATTGAGATAGTTCTTTCATCCTATGGAAACAAAGTCTCCGTCTCTGTTACTCTGATCCCATCAATTCTGATTCTTCTCCTTTGACCCCTTGGGCCAAAAGCAACTTGGGCCGAAGACTGAGCCCTTTTTCACGTGCCAGCCCTTTGAATATCTCTGACACTGTTTTTCTTCCCCCCTTTCTCCCACTTGCCTCTTTTCTGGGTAAACATCCCAAATTCCCTGTGGAACATGGTGTCCAGCCACCTTCCTCTGGGTGCTACCCAGCTTATAAATGTCCTTCTCAAAGTATAGCACCTACAACATAAGGCAGGTTCCTTCCTGAGAGAAAGCCGTCCTCATATATGGGAGGGGCCGTCATATGGAGGAGAGACTAGACTCATTGGGTTTGGCCCTGGGGTAAGTTGAGGCAGGGAGCAACTTTCTACCTCTAAAAGGAGAAGCAGCTACCTTCCGAGGGTGTGAGGCGCTCCCCCTTGGAGGCCTTCAAACAAAAGAGAATGAGGATGTTTGTTGGATCTGCCGTCCTCTGTGTTGGACTCTCTAGGCAGTTTTCACATGGCTGCTTCTGTTTCCCTGCAAAGTTCTATTTCCATCGAGTTATTTTTTAAATCTAAGCGTAGGGTTTTATTCGACAACCTGATAGTTATCAGTTTCTGGAGGGGCTTTTATATGGAGGGAGCTTGTTAGCCATTTTCTGTCTCCACTGAAGTCAGAACAATAGGCAAAGAATCGAAATTCAGGCGAGGAGATTGAGGTTAGCCAGAGAGAAGACGTGGGGTGAGCCCTTTGCATGTATTAGAGGGAAGCAATGACATCTGGGGAGGGGGTTTGTGTAACAGAACTACCCTTTTCAGGCATGTTAGTGGAGGAAAGGCCTTTTCTAGAAGGTCCTAACCAGGGTTGTGCTGGTGAATGTTTAACAACCAGCTCCCCGGGATGTGTGTGTGAGAGAGAAAGAGAGAGAAATTTCACCTGCATTATTCACATCTTCTTTATCACTTTCTTAAATCTAGATACTTAAAATAATCAAACCCCGATGAATACCTGCCTACACTGAAGATTGAACAATTGGTTCCATCACATCATGGTGTTTGGGTTCCTAGAATTGCAGAGAAACAATTTGGTTAAATTTTATTTATTTTTTTTTGCCAATCGTTTTTTATACTTTATTTCCAACTATATCCACAGTCTTCATCTGTAGCAACAGCCAAAGAATTCTGGATTTGAGTCGGAAGAACTGGCTTCAGATCCTAACCTCTTGCTACTTGTGTAACTTTGTATGAGTCAGTTCCTGTCTGTGAGCCTCAGTTTCCCTCACTGTCCAATGAGGAGTCGCCCAGTTTCTTTTCAATGATGGCTAGATCAGGGACCAGCAATCGGGAGATCGGGTTTCCAGCCACGTGACCGTGGAGAAGTCTCTTTGTTTAGGCTCTAGGCTCCTCCTCTTGTTCTAGTAATCTATATTCTAAGAACTGCAAGGAACCTTAGGGTATAAGCCATAGAATATAGAATGTTCTTATTGTTGTTAAAATGCTTTTCTTTATTTTTTCTCAGTTACATGTAAAAATAATGTTTGTATATTTGAAAGTAGCTCCCTTCCCAAGCATCGGCGCTCAGTGTTCTAAGGGCCTTCTCGGCTCTGCCAGTCTGTGATCTTCCTCTGAAACTACGGGACCTGGCTCTGGATCCGGTCGTCTTTTTTGGTGAAAGGGTTTTGCGACACTTATTTACCGTTCGTGGAAGTAAATACGCGTGTGCACACACATGTCCTTATATGCTCTGATACCCACGCCATCTGAGAGTAGGTGTTGAACCCAAGGGCCAGCCTTGAGGAGCCTTTTCCTTCCCGTTGATGCCATCTGCAAGGGCCCCTAACTTGCAAGCTGAACAAATGACAGGAAAGAAAGAAAGCCTGCTATTCCATGTGCAGAAAGGAAAGAAAGAAAGCGTTTCATTAAACACAGACGAGAAAAGAATTTTATGAAATATATGGAAAGGAGGAAAGAAACACTTTATATGTAGAAAGAAAAGAAAGAATTTCATTAAATACATATAGAGAAAAGAATTTTATGAACTACATGGAAAGAAAAAAAGGCAGAAAGAAAGAAAGAAAGAAATATTTTATTCCATATAGAGAAAGAAAAGAATGAAAGTATTTCATGAAATACATACAGAGAAAAGAATTTTATGAAATACATGGAAAGAAAGAAAGAAGGAAAGAAGGAAGGAAGGAAGGAAGGAAGGAAAGAAAGAAAGAAAGAAAGAAGGAAATAAAGAAACATTTTATTTCAAAAGTAGAAAGAAAAGAAAGAAAGTATTTCATGAAATACATACAGAGAAAAGAATTTTATGGAATACATGGAAAGAAGGAAGGAAAGAAAGAAGGAAGGAAGGAAGGAAAGAAAGAAAAAGAAAGGAAGAAAGAAAGAAAGAAGGAAAGAAACATTTTATTTCATATGTAGAAAGAAAAGAATGAAAATGTTTCATGAAATACATACAGAGAAAAGAATTTTATGAAATACATGGAAAGAAGGAAGGAAAGAAAGAAAGAAGGAAGGAAAGAAAGAAAGAAAAGAAACATTTTATTTCATATGTAGAAAGAAAAGAATGAAAGTGTTTCATGAAATACATACAGAGAAAAGAATTTTATGAAATACATGGAAAGAAGGAAGGAAAGAAAGAAGGAAGGAAGGAAAGAAAGAAAGAAAGAAAGAAAGATTTTATTCCATATGTAGAAAGAAAAGAATGAAAGCATTTCATGAAATACATAGTGAGAAAAGAACTTTATGAACTCCATGGAAAGAAAGAACGCATTTTATGAAATACTTCTAACGTTGGGAGCATGGTGCTAAGTCTGGAGATAGGAATATTAAAAATAAAACCAGGCAGACCACAAAGCCTCCCAAGGCCCGTCCAAGCAACCTCCTTCCAGCCTAGAGATCACATCTGTCTGTGACCTGTTCTTCGAGTCTTCATCGCTCTTTTCCGATCCATTTCCTGACCTTGTCCTCCTTCTGCCCCATCTCCCTTCCCCAATACCCCTCCCCGCTGCCGTTCCCCACCCCCCCCCCCAGCCATGGTCCCTGCCTAGCTTCTCAGAAATACTGTCTTGTCTTGTCTGTTGGGCCTGGCTGCCAAGATCCCATCCTGGATTTCCTTTGGAGGGAGGGTATGGAAGGGAACGCTCTTCCGGTCTTGGAAAAAGTGATCCCTTCTCTCTGGGAGGCCACGCCTGACCCACCAGAAGGGCCTTGACCTTGGCAGTGGTGGGGCCGGCATAGCGAGGCTGGGTTCTGGGGGTGGAGAGATGGGGAGAGGAAACGCTTGGGGATGGATGGGGGGCGTGGCAGGCAGGGGAGAAGCAGCCTTCTGGCTTAGGGTTCCACAGCCAGGGCTGAGCCCCGCGAAGGAGACCAGAGATGCATGTTTACAACAGTAGTGGACGATATATGGTGGGCTAGTCTGCAGTCTAGACTGAATGCTGGGAAAAGAAGACATCGCCATGGCTGGGCTGGGCGGGAAAGGCCACCTGGCTTGGGTGGGCCTTGGAGAGCCGGGAATCTTTGAGGGCTGGGGTGGGGAGCGGGATGGGGTAGTAAGGAGCAAGGAGATCAGCCTGACCGGGAGAGAGGGAGGTGGAGAGGCAGACCGAGAAAGACTGTTCTGGGGAGGTGGAGGGGGGATGGGGCAGTGGGGAAGGAGTCATGGGAGATAAAGTTGGACCCAATTAGAGAAGGCTTTGAAAGACTTGGACAGGAGATGAAACTTGATTCCCTAGGAAACAGGGAGCCTTTGATGGTTTTTGAGCAAAGGGAGTAGTAATGAAAGTTTGATCTGAGAAAGGTTCCAGTTCTCTTCCATCAGTTCTCATGTATCTTCCTCTATTCTTTGTGACCTTGGAGGGTGGGCCCAGGGTGCTTTAGGTCTTGCCCGGAGAGCTCAGTACAGTCCCCTCTGGTCCAAATGATCATTAGGGGGTCTACTTTTCCTGTGGCTCCCTCCTCCAATCCTCCCTTCATAGATGTTGGCCTGAAATAGGAGAAACCAGAAGAAACCTAACGCTAGGTTAGTTTTTATTCCTGGGTTTTTTATTTCCTTGCCTCTTGGGTAATTTTTTGAAAGAGGTGAGACCTGCGGGTGAATCCTACCTTTCATGCCTGTTTTGCTTTCTCCTTCACCGTGGGCTACCAGGGAAAGGATGTGGATGTTGGAGTGGGAGCTCCTGGCTCTCCGAATGACCCGTAGCAGTCATTTCCCTTCTCTGGGCCTCAGTTTCCCTAGCCTGTATAATGAGCGGTTTCGACCGGAGGAAACGAGGCCGAGGGAGCTGAAAAAGACCACACGTTTGTTTGGCAGAGGAGGGGGTCCCCTCAGAGCCCCCACTTGGGTGTTTCGTGGGATTTACTCAGGATCTCAGTCTTGTTCCTGCTTCGTTCTTGAATCCGCCCTCTGGGCTCACCTGCTGGAGGGACAGAGGCTTCTCTCCCATCCCCCCCCATTCCCAACTTCCCCATCCCTGCCCATCTCCAGGCCCCCTCCCCCCCAACACTGACTTTCGCTTGTTCTCTGTTTCAGAAATTGAGGCTAAGAAAGCTTGTGACTGGCTGCGAGCAGCGGGGTTTCCCCAGTATGCCCAGCTCTATGAAGGTAAGGGCTAACCCTCTGGGCACTCACTGGAGACCCCCTCCCTCCATCTCTGACTTCCCTCTGCTTGTGGTCCAGGGGGCTCCTGGGAAAGTGGCCCAACAAGTCCCTTCTCTCACGTAACTGAGCGGCAGAGGCTGAGCCCCGAGCTCTCCGCCGCCCACTGTGTGCAGGGGTGGAGGCCGGGGGCCCAGCGGCTGCTTCTGGAACTTTGGACGGGCCAAGGGCCCGGGCCGCCGAGCTCCCGGGCTCCGGGTATGATGTGCGGGCCCCAGCCCTCATCTCTGACCCGAGCTTCTGGGGCCACAAGAGGGTTTCCTCCCCGTGGAGCCTCCAGGGGGGAGAACTGACAGATGGTGCGGCCCGATTCCTGCCCTGAAACTCCGTAAGGAATTCCTAGAAGAGTAAGCGGACGCCGGGCCGGTTTGTCCGGAGGCTTGTCTGACCGCGGCAGAGTCTCTTGAGCCGGCTGGGGCACGGCTCTTCCCTTCTCTGGAGCTTCTGTAAAATACACGCCTTCTCCCCCGCTCCACACGTGTATCCACAGTTCTCAGGCGTCTGGCTCCAGACTCTGGCACAGTCTGTGGTCTGGGAGCCCTCCTCCCCAGGCCCTGAGTCTGCATTTGGGAATCCCCTTCCCCAGGTCTGACACAGCCTACATTTGGGATCCCCTTCCCCAGGATCTAGTAGAGTCTGTTTTCCGTGATTCCCCCCGACCCCCAACATTTCTGTGGTTTTCACCACACCCCCTTCCTGTCCCCCCAGATTCTCTCTTCCCTCTGGATATCACCTCTGTGAAGAAGGACCATGGCTTTTTGGACCAGGATTCCCTGCGTGCCCTCTGCCGGTAAGGCTGGCTAGAGAAAAGGCCCCAGGTCGCAAGGGGAAGACGCCTTCTGAGCTGAGGAGCTCTGATGGGGCCAGTGCTAATGTTGGGTTGGTGTCAGAAAGGGGATGCGTGTCTGAACGCTTTTTCCCTCTGCTCCTCTTTTGTAGGAGACTGATGACCCTCAACGCCTGCGCCTCGATGAAACTGGAGGTTCGCAGTCAGCGCAAAGCGGTGAGGCTAGGCCCCCGGCACAGGCCCATGGGGAAGGCGGGGAGTGCTGAGCGAATGTGCCATATGGGGATCCAGGTTGTGCGTGTGTGTGGGGGGGAGCAGTTCCCTCCTCCGGGTGGCCGGACGGCCTCTCCGAACGGGGCGGCGTCCGCGAGGATTTCGGGGGAAGAGGCCGGGGAGCCTCCGTGAGCCGCAACCAGGGCAGCTCACCCTCGATTGACCCTCCTGAGCAGATCTCGATTCATTTTTCAGAAGAGATCCATGACCCCTGCAGGGGCAGGGACTTGTCCAAGGTCACGCCACCGGTTGGTGGCAGTCAGTCAATCGACAACATTCATTGATTGCCCGCTGGGTGCCGGGCGCTTTGCATCAGGCCCGAAGCACCCAGGTCTCGTGACTTCTGTTACCTTTTGCAGTAAAACCCAGTAGTTATTTACTCAATGGAGTCTTGCCTCTCAGAGAAGCTATTTCCCAAGCTAGGACGGCCTCGTCCCCAGGCCGGACCACCGAGTCGACTCCTGGGATCCTCTGTCCCATTTCATTCTGTTTCCTTTCTTCTGGGGGTTTGTGGGGGTGTGAAGAGAGTTGGGGTCTCCCTGGAGTCTCCCAACTCCCTGGAGGGTGGCTGGCGGGGCTGGGATTGACCCATGAAGCCCATGGGCCCGAGCTGGGGACTCTGACTCTTGGGAATCTCGTGCAGAATGAAGACCCAGAGGAGGAAGACTTGTGCGCCATCAGCAACAATTGGACTTTCCAACGGGATAGTCGGCGCTGGTCCCGCCTGGGCTCTCCGGACCTGGTGGTGTCCCCCGGAGCGGGCCTGTGGGCGGCTTCCAGCCACGAGAGCATCCTCACCAACGTCAGCGCCGCATCCCAGGCCAGCCAGCCCGGCGATATGGCTCGGGACGCTCTGGCTATCGTGGTGTCGCCCCCTCCGGAGCCCCCAGATCAGGCCGGGGCCCAGCTCGAGTCGCCGACGTGGGCCCCCAGCCCCAGCTCCCTCCTCGGCCTGCCCCAGGAGGCGGACGGCCCCTCGGACAAGCCGAGGAAACGCCGTACCCGAAGCTTTCTCCGGCACCTCGACTCTCTGCGGAGGAGGGAGAAGCCGGGAAGCCCCGAGGCCAGGCCGGCCCCGGGGGAGCCCAACGCTGCCGCCAAGGCCGCCGCCCCCGATAAGCTCGGGAAGGCTTTCTCCTTCCACAGCCGCCGGAGCTTTCTCTCGGCCGGCTTCTACTCCTCCAAGAGCCAGGATCCAGACACAGAGACTGAGGGGGCCGGGGCTCGGGGCCCGGGGCCCGCGCCAGAGTCAAAGTGGCAGCAACAGCAGCACGGACGCTGGCAGGCCTGCTTGGTGCACGTGCCGGGGGACCACAAGCCGGGTACCTTCCCCCGATCTCTGTCCATCGAGAGCCTGTGCCCCAAGGAAGGGCGCCGCCTAGTGGACTGGCAGAAGCCGGGGAGCTGGGGCCCAGAGAAACGGCGGGGCTCGTGCAGCTCCATGGACAGCCGCCTCAGCGTCTACGACAACATACCCGAGATGGCGGGCAGGGGGGAGGAGCCGAGAGACTCGGAGCCCGAGGCCAACTGTGCCCAGCTGGACGACATCCTCCAGGACATGTGGGGCCTACAGAAACACGTGGAGCTCTGGTCCCAGGCCGTGTGCCCGGAAATGGGGCCGCCTCGTCAGGAAGAGGAGGATGAAGAAGAGGAGGAGGACACGGATTCGGTCGGAGAGCAGGCTTTCCCCTTTAGCCTGCACCTGGAAGAGGAGCACTCCATGTCTGACGTGGGGACGTCTGCCAGTGACTTCGACAGCACCGGAAACTCCCTGAACGAAACCGAGGAGACCGAGATACGAGAGCGCCGGGACTCCGGCGTGGGAGCTTCGCTTACCAGGCCCTGCAGGTGAGTTACCGAGGAAACGTGGCAACTGCTGATACAGGAGGTCACAACCCAGAATGCAGAGCTGGGACAGCTTTGGGACAGCCTTGGAACGGGGAATGGCAGTGGGGACGGGCCTCGGAACAGGGAAATGCAGAGCTGGGAGGGGCCTCACGGGGGATGTCATGTCCGAAGAGGAAGCGATCTTGTCCATTCCTTCGTTTTCTGGATGTGACAACCGAGACTGCTAAAGAAGTGACTGGCTCTATAGGCAGCCATTGGCAGTGGAGGTGCTACCCACGTGCCTTGGTTTTTTTTTTTTAATTAAAAGCTTTTTATTTTCAAAATTTAAATATGCCTAATTTTCAACATTCATCCCTACACCCCGTGTTCTCATTTTTTCTGGCCTTCCCTCCCCCCCTCCCCCAGTGGAGATGCCTTAGTTCTGTTAGCCAGAAACTCCTGACATGCAGGGCATCACTCCGGCACAGGAAGTAGAGGGAGCCCCCAACCCTCTTCCCCCGACCTTCCCTTCTCCCTCTCCCCCCGACCCACAAGAGCTTCCCAGGCCCACACAGACTCTGCATTCTCTCTCCCTGTGGCCTCCTTGTGGTGCTCTGTTGAGTGACCGTGGCAGGGACCGGGGCAGGGAGAGCCAGAGGGGGCCTTCCGGTGTGCACAGGCTTTCTCCCACACCCCAGGGAGCTCAAGCTGGGGCTAACTGAGCGGCCACGAGCAGCGGCCTCTGTTGCCCTCTAGTGGCCTCGGCCCAGATGCCTCTGCAGGCTCACTTGATGCCATTGGCTCACGGAGCGCATGGGAGTCGGTTGGAGTCTTTTGAGCCTAATTTTGCCAAAGCCTGGGAACCTGGGCCTGGAAATTATGAGTGGAAAGCAGGGAGTGAGTCTGTAGCACTTTTACCCTGTGGGAAAGTAGGGGCTGATCTCCCCATAGACGGGAGGCAGCGGGACAGGGAAAGAACACGGAATTTGGAGGTTAAAGAGCTGGGTTCAGATCCCAGCTTTATAATTTATGACTTGTCAGATCCCAGGTGGCGTGCCTCCCCTCCCTGGGTCTCAGTTTCCTCTTCTGTGAAATGGGGGAGTTAGACTTAAAAGGCCCCTGAGGTTTCAGGTCAACAGTAGGGTTCTCGGGATCTAGCCCGAACACTGTACGTGGGTCATTGACCTTTGACGTTAGGGACGACAAGCCGCCTTCTCTAGCCAGCTCTTCGGTGGCCCTGTGGGAGCCGATATCCCGCATTGGACAGGACCGATGAATGACCCCGGGAGATATTGAGGTGTTATTTAAGCAGATAGTGTGTGCGAGGCACTGGGGAGCCAAAGAAATCCAAGAGTAACAGCCCCGGTTGTGCCCCTAGATGAGCATGGTACGAATGGAAGCTGATTCCAGAGGACAGGTGCTATTGGAGGGAAATGGAGATGAGCAGTTCCCGAACCCCACTTTTCTCTCTCCCCACCAGGAAGCTCCGCTGGCACAGCTTCCAGAACTCCCACCGGCCCAGCCTCAACTCGGCTTCCCTTGAGCTCAACCGCCAGTCCGTGGCCCAGCTCAACCTGCTCCACAAGGGGTCCCTTCTACGGCTCACGGCCTTAATGGAGAAATACTCTGTGCCCCACAAGCAGACCTGGGCCTGGTGAGCAAGGGTGTTGCTGGGAGCCTTGGGGAGAGCCTCCGGTGAGGCAGACTATCGGGTGCGGGGGTATAGGCGCACCAGGGAGGTGTCTCGGGAAGGTGCGCAGCCCACGATGTGCTCCTGGGGAGGAAAGTGGGACTGAGTGTGCAAAATGGGCCCGAGCTGTGTCTAAGGCCCGAGCTGTGTCTAAGGCACGACCGAAGTGGTGTTAGCCCTCTTCGGGGAGAATCTGGCCGTGGGACATGGTTCCAGGCAGGTAGCTCCCGCCAGTTCCGGGCCTCGGCCTCGCCCGGGCTCTGAGCGTGGCCTCCCGCCCTTGACAGGTCAGTCCCCAAGTTCATGAAAAGGAGCAAGACTCCCAGCTATCAGGGCAAGAGCGTCTTCGGCGTGCCCCTCCTGATCCATATGCAGAGGACAGGCCAGCCTCTGCCTCAGAGCATCCAGCAGGCCATGCGCTATCTCCGGAGCCAGTGCCTGGACCAGGTGAGATGTGGGCCCCACGTCCCCCTCGGGCGCCATCTCCGAGCTTCGGCCTCCGGTCCGTCACCCAAGCTCGTTGCGTGCGAAGGGAGTTAGCCAAGTACAAGGGAAGAGGTTGCTCTTGGCCCCGGGGGCCCAGGCGGCAGAGCCACAGCCCCTCATTCTCCTACGATTGCCCCTTGCCCATAGCTTGGGATGCCCTTCCCTCTTCCTGCTTCTCAGGTCTAATCCCAGAATCCATTTTCTCCCCCACCCATATCCTCTCTGAGCTCATGGAAGGGTCCTTAGCCTCTGGCATCTGCCCCAGCCCACCCCAGGGCCGAACCTTCTGCACTTTGACCTCTGTGTCTTTGCCGGGCTCCTGCTGACCTCACACGGTCCCGTTTTGCTCACACGTTGCCCGATTTCATCACGTGTCTTTCGGTTCCCGTGTCCTTCTCTGCGATGACGTGGCTGGCCCGGGGCTCCCACCGGATCCCCAGCCGTAGGTTGAGGTGACCCCGTCGGCCCCGAAGGGGGACCGGTCATCTCGCTAGGAGCAGCTGAGGGAAGCGGGAGCCTGCCTGGAGCCGGGCGGCGGGGGAGCCCTCCCGCTGAGGGCGGGCCTCTTCACCGCTTTCTCCTCTCCTCTGGCTGGGCCAGGTGGGCATTTTCCGCAAGTCTGGAGTGAAGTCCCGGATCCAGACCCTGAGGCAGATGAACGAGGCCTCCCCGGAGCACGTGGTCTACGAAGGCCAGTCGGCCTACGACGTGGCGGACCTGCTGAAGCAGTACTTCCGAGACCTACCGGAGCCCATCTTCACCAGCAAGCTGACCACCACCTTCTTGCGCCTGTACCAGTGTGAGTGGGCTTGATCTACTGTTCGGGGAAGGGCCTCGGCCCCGAGGCTCGGCCTAGCGCTTGCCCTGTGCCCTCGGACTTGTCCATTCCCTCGCCTGGAGGATGAGGGTATAGTGTTGCTCTGACAGACGAGTCGTATAAATATGATCGGTCCCATTTCACAGCTAGAAAGACTCAAGCTCAGAGGAGAAGTGACTTGTCTAGGGTCCAATTTAAGTAGCGTGGCTCTAGGAGAGGGAGAATAAGCTGTAAAGATCCCATTTGATGGCTTCCAGACAGGGCGCTGCAGAGGAGCAGCCCACAGCTCCGATCTGCCCTTATAACTTTGGGCCTCTATTTCCTCATCCGAAAAGATTAGGGGTGTGGTATGATAGAAAGAGAGTGGGATTTGGAGCTAGAGCACCTTGGAGTCAGCTACTTATTCTCCCCAAGCCTCAGTTTCTTCCTCTGTAAAATGGGTGCAATTTGGATGTGGTAGCCTCTAAAGCCCTTCCAGGAGTGAATTCTGAGGGTCCTCCAGATCCACCTGTGCCCCATTAAAGGGCTTTGCAGGCAAAGGCTGGGGCGGGGCGGGGCAGGGGTGGGGGGGAAGGGTCGGGGAGGAGCAATGAAGGGAGGGAGGGCCTGGAGCGCAGGCCGGTGGATCTGGGGAGGGTCACTTGGTCCTTCTTCCCTATCCCAGCAGTTGTCCCAAAGGACCAGCAACTGTTGGCCGCCCAGGCAGCTGTGGTTCTGCTGCCTGATGAGAACCGAGAGGTGCTGCAGACCTTGCTTTACTTCCTGAGTGACATCGCTGCCGCTCAAGAAAACCAAATGACCGCCGGCAACCTGGCCGTGTGCCTGGCACCCTCCATCTTTCACCTCAACGTCTCAAAGGACAGCACTTCACCCAGGTTAGGGGTCGGGGCCGGGCCGGGCTACACGCTGGCGACCAGATGACGTGCGGCCGGCGGGGAGCACGGGGAGATGGTGGCGGGGCTGAGTGGATTAGGTCCTTCAGGGAAGAGTCGGGGGGCCCGGGCTTTGCTGGTCCGGTGAGAAGCAGGGGGATTCTGGGGCGGGCCGGATGGCAGGATTGCCAGAATTACTAGCTGGATGGGAGGGAGTGGGATTGGGTGGGTTGAGGAGAGGAGTGGAAATGAAGGTACTTGGACTTGGCCTTGTGGCCGAGGGACCTCGAACCTGACCTAGAAAGGAGACCCCACAAGGGGTCAGCCCGGCACCCATGCACAATACCTGGCTCTCTCGGCAGATCTGGGAGGAGGCGGAACTGCGAGCATCCCGGGGCAGGCCACCTGACGGTGTCCTTACCGAGGGATCTGGCTCAAAACCGGAGCCTCCTCATCCACAAAATGAGAATTTTGTAGAGCCCACGACTATTATTTATTTGTCCGTTTGCTCGTTTGCCTCCTCGTTTACATATTCGTTCCTCGGTTTTTCTCCGGCAGCCTTCTGACGGGGGAGATTCCCTTTTCCTCTGTCGATTGACGCCCCTTCCACAACTTTGGGTTGTAAAGTTGTCTTGGGGACAGTGGGGACTGACTTGCTCGGGATCGCATTGGAGCCCAAGGCCCCGGAGGGAAGATCGGCCCTCCCTCGTGCTGCGTCTGCTGCACTCGGCGCACGTCCATCCGTGTTTTTCGGAGCTGGGGGGTCAGGGCGGGGTCGGGCCGGGAACCTCAGCGGTTTTTCCTCCCGTCGTCTCCTCCAGAGTTATTCCCAGACGCGGCCAGTCGGGCAAGCCGGCCCCGAGAGACCTGAGCGAGAACATGGCTGCCACCCAGGGCCTGTCCCACATGATCACGGATTGCAAGAAGCTCTTTCAGGTGAGATGACAAAAGCAGCGCGCTTGGAATCGGAAGGGAAACGACGAACGGGGAGAAGGAATCTTCACGGAAAATTTGCTAAAGATCTGATATCTATAATGTAGAGGGAACGGATACGTCAGAACAAAAGCCATTCCCCAATAGAGAGATGGTCGTAGGGTGTTAACGAGCAGTGCTCCAAAGAGAGGCTCCTCCTCCCAAAGAGGGCGCGTCCCGCTCTCCGGACCGGGGACTCTTCCTCGGCTGTTTTGGTCCCACCCTGGTGGCCTTCTTCAGATTTCCCTTTTTTCCCGTGGGGCTCCCTTTCTTTTTTCCTTTCTGCACCCAACCGGGCCGCCAGAGAGGCTGGGGGATCCATTCGTGTTCTGGCCGTCCCCAGGTGCCCCAAGATATGATGCTGCAGCTGTGCAACTCCTACGTGGTGACCAAGCCCAACTCCCCTCCCCTGGCTCTGGCCGAGCTCCGGGACAAGCCCGGGGACTACCTGGAGGGGAGCGTGCAGAGCCTGCTGCAGGAGGCCTCCGAGCGATTCAAGGGCTGGCTCAACATGCCCGGACCCCAGCACACGGAGCTGGCCAGTAAGAAGGTCAGTGCGGCCGCGGTGTCAGCGGGGGCGGGGCTGTCCCCGGGGACCGGGCCGGGGCCCTTTCCCCAGCGCTCGGGTCAGCTCGGGGCTACCCCAACGGTGAGCCCGTACCTACGGCCCGAGGACACGATAATACCGAGGCCTGGGATGGAAAGTGGGCCTGCCCTTTCCATTTCACTGCCATGGGGAGCTCCTAGACAGGAAACTCAATCCACCTTCTCTGGAACTGTGCTCTCAAGGGATTGCCTGAGGCACTAGGAGGGTAAATGCGTGTCAAGGGCTTTAAGTTTGCAGATTCTCTCCTTTGCTTCATGCAACCCTATGAGGTGGATACCATTGTTATCCCCATTTCACAGATGGGAAATAGAGGCTGAGAGGGGTCAGTGACTTACTCAGGGTCCAAGGGAGGGCTCCTACTTGGGCCTTCCTTACTTCAAGTCCTTATGCTTTCTCCATTAGCCCTCAAGAAATAAAATAATAGGGCTATTCAAGAGTAGGTCATCAGGAACCAGAGAGCAGACGTCCCGTCTGCCCCCCCAACGGAACGTTACGGATACACGGGATCTCAGAGAGCGTCTAACTTTCTACCCAGTCAGGCTACAGGGGAGGAAGGACCCTAGGTCATACAAGTTAGGACGGAGGGTATCCTGAGGGGTCAGAGGTTGGGGGGTGGAGCAGGACAGGGGAAGAGAAAGGGCAGAGAAATGAGGTTTGAATTGACCCAGGAGAGGGGTGCTGTGAGGAATCGTGGGCCGCCCCGGGGGGCCAGCACCAGCGCGGTGACTCCTCCGAGTGTCCCACAGGTCCGGGATGGCCACCCCCTGCGCCTGTGGAAAGTGACCACGGAGGTGGCGGCTCCGCCCGTGGCGGTCCTGCATCGAGTGCTACGGGAAAGGGCCATGTGGGACGAGGACCTGCTGCGGGCTCACGTGCTGGAGTCCCTGGGCCCCGGGGTGGACGTCTACCACTACGTCACAGACAGCATGGCCCCTCAGCCCTCCCGAGACTTCGTGGTGCTCCGGTGAGCTTCCCGCCCATGAGCGGGGGTGGGGGGGTGGGGGGGGAACAGGCAGCGGGCCCTCCCCAGCCAGATTGCCCTTGGCTCACTTCTCTTTCCTCCCCCAGGATGTGGCGCTCAGACCTACCACGAGGGGGCTGTCTGCTTGTTTCTCAGTCTTTGGAGCCTGAGGAGCCAATTCCAGAGTCTGGGGTCCGAGCCATGCTGCTCACCTCTCAGTACCTCATCGAACCCTACGGCCCGGGGCACTCCCGCCTAATCCACATTTGCAGGGCCGACCTCCGGTAAGAATCCCATCTCTGGCTGAGATCCCCTGGCCCTGGGATCCTCCTGCTCCCCTCCCTGGCTCTGGGATCCTCCTGCTCCCCTCCCTGGCTCTGGGATCCTCCTGCTCCCCTCCCTGGCTCTGGGATCCTCCTGCTCCCCTCCCTGGCTCTGGGATCCTCCCACTCCCCTCCCTTCGTCTCCCTGGCCCTGGGATCCTCCAGCTCCTCTCCCTTCTTTCCCCCATCCCAGAACCTTTTCTCTCTTCTGTCTACGTGTCCCTAGATCCTTATTGGAGTCAAGGCTTCCCCTCAGTCCAGAACATCCTGAGGAGAAGCTGGGATGTTCTGCTTGCTCTGACTTGCTGCTTTTACTTCCCTAGGGGCCATTCTCCTGACTGGTATAACAAGGTGTTTGGGCATCTGTGCGCCATGGAGGTGGCGAGGATCCGAGATTCCTTCGCCACCATGCGGCCCATCCCTGAGACAAAGCTGTGAACAGGTGGGGCCAGGTGGGGCCCAGGGATGCTCTCGTTTGGGTCTTCCCGGCATAGCTAGCTGAAGAGAGCAAACACATGTGGCCCCTGAACTGGGCCTGCCGAGGGCCTCGCCACCCAGCGTGGCCTATGTGGCCCCCCCTTTCCTTTCCCTTACCCCTGCCCCCATCCCCATCCCCTGACTGCCTCATCTTGAGGTATAGAAAATGGATGGCCTGGAGCAACTCCTATTTACCAGCCAGAAAACCCCAAGCCCCAGTGAAGGAGCTCCTTCCCCTCCCAGAGAGAGAGAGAGAGAGAGAGAGAGAGAGAGAACTAGAGAGAGAGAGAGAGTGAGAAAAAGAGAGTGAGAGAGATAGAGAGAGAGGAAGAGAGAAAGTGACAGAGAGAGAGAGAGAGAGAAACAGAGCTTGCAGGGAGAGAAAGTGGGCAGGTCTGCTTTGACTGGCCTAGACTGGATCTGAACCAGTGTTAATGCCAGCTTCCAAGAGGCCCCCAAATGAGAGCCCCAGACTGGGAAAGGTTGGGGAGATCTTCTTGTGGCCCCCAAGAGACCAGCACCTCCCCTGCTGTGTGGAGGTTTCTCCCCCCAGTGAGCCCTTATCATCAGTGCCCGGACAAAGGGAGACCGAGTGGGATGTCGGGGTGTCTCCTAGTATGGAGCCAATCTATCGGAAAGCATGGCAGAGGGCGCTTTGTCCGGTGCTTGCCCGATATCCCTGACAAGCCCTCCGACCCCTGCTCGAGGGCTTCCCTCTCCCTCAGGCCCATGAGGCTGCCCATCAACTTCCCTTGGCACAATGCCGCTCGGTGGGAAGGTTTTCCTTGATATCAAGCTCAAATCGAGGGGCAGCATGGCAGGTAGGAAGTTGGGCTTTGGCGCCAGGAAAGCCTCGATTCCAGTCCTGCATCTAATCCGTCCTGACTTTGTGACCCTGGGCAAGTCCTTGACCTCTCACTGAGACTGGTGAGAATCTGCCCTGGTGGAGAGACTTCTCAACCGGAGGGACCTTCCCCTCTCCCAGTGACATCCCAGATCCAATCGCCTGGCCACCAGGCTGTTGATTTCCTCCTAGATGCAGTCTACATTAAGCGCCACTGGGTGACAGCGGCGCCGGGGCCGTGGCCCCAGTGGTATCGGCCGGCGGCCCATTCCGCTCGGCGGCGCATTCCGCTCGCCGCCCCAGTGGCTGCTAGAAGGCGACGGCCTTTACGTGCCGTCGCAAAAGCGGGAGGCGAATGAGAGCTCCCCGTGCCCCGGCCTCCGGCCTGCCCGGGCCCCCGTTTCGGCCGACCTCGGCGGCCCGGCGTTGCCCGAGCCGTGGGCGGTAGTGTGATCACGCAGGTAGCCTGACAGACCAGCTTAGCCAGCATTGCTTAAGTGCTTACTGTATACGAGACACCGACTGTGCTAATCAGCCGGGACTTCATCCCCGAGCGTAGTAGTGATAGAAAGGACCTTAGGGATTAGCCCGGTGGGCGAAGGGGGCGGCCTCTCCTAAGGTCAGAAATAGCTAGTCAGGGGCAGAGCTGGGGCTTGAACTCAGGTCCCCCAAGTGTCCGGCTAGTGCTCTCTTGCCTTTCTTCCCATAGCCATAACCACTCTTGTCTATCTCTGGCATTTCGAATCCCACGCCTTTTTTGTAGAAGTAATTATTGGGACGGGGTGGGGGGAGTGGGGAGGGGGGAGGGGAAGGGGGAGGGGACATAGCTGTTAATCTAATTAATTACAGTTTTTAAGCCTGTCTCTTTTGTACCTATAAATACTGTACAGTCGGGATATATATTAATATATACATATGTATATGCATATCTCTATACATATATACACATATATATTGTGTATATATCTCACGATATGTATTTGTGGTCTTGGGGGGGCAGTGGTGTGAGGTGCTTAAGACAGGCAGGTATGGGGAGAGCAAAGACCCTTCACCCGGCAAATAAAGTACTCATGAGCATTATCCGTGTGTGGCTGTGTACTGTCAGCGGGCGCCGTGGTGGGATGGGGGGGCACCCCACGTGCGGCGGCACAGGCGTTCGTTGAAGTCGAGAGGACGAGGGTTGGACCGGGCCGGCCGGTGTGTCCGTGGGTGTGCGGGCCGCCCTTCCTCCCTTCCGGGGGAGAAGAGATGGCTCCGGACGGCGGCCTGTGGACATCCCAGCACGATTTGGCGAAAGAGATGAGAATTCGAACAGAGATCTGGACGGTGGAGCTGAGGGCCGGACCTCTTCCGCCGGGGAAAGCCGGTCTGTCGTTCTGGCCTCTTTTCAGCGTTGGATGGCGGTGGAGAGGCTTCTTTCCCTCACTCTTCTGTGACCCGTGAACACTCTTCCCACACTGACCACTGGTCTCACCAGCTCGACTCCTGGTGCCCCTTGCCCATTTCTATTGCCCCGGGGCAAGCACTGGGATTTAAATCGGGCTTCTTAAACTTTCCTACTGGTAATTCTTGTTGCCCAAGAACCTTTTACACGACCCTGGGTATATAAAATATGATAACAAATAAATAACCAATAAAACCAAAAGAAAAATGTAAAATTAAAAATATAAAACAGGCACACAAATCAAACACTGATAATAGATCACTACAAGTTATTTTAAAACACTTCTCCGGTATACATATCATTTTACCATTTATTAAAGAGGAAAGCAAATTTGTCTACTACTTGTTTATTTTTACGGAAAGAATTAAGTCTTGACTGAATATATGACCCTCCAGAATGCAGAGCATTTTCAACATTTTTTGCAATATTTTGTGTCCCCTCCCCCCCCCCCCCCCCCGCCGTTCAGTTACGCAGCCCCATATGGCAGTCGTGACCGACCATTTAAGAAGCTTTGATTTAAATCAGACTTATCTGAATCCTAAGATTCTAGAGATGATTAAATGGACGACACAAGGCCAAAGGTGGCTGTCGAAGGGGAGACGAGAAACGAGCAGGTCCCGTCGGGGCTTGGGCCGACCCCTGGGCCTCAGCTTTTGGCATTCGGGAGACGGCCTCACCAATCGGATTTGTGGTTACTCCCGGGACTGAGCCGGTCTCATTCCCTCCCACCCCTGCTCCCCGCTTTCTAAATCGATTCTGCAGACATACCCTCTTGCTCCCAGTTAGATCCTTCCCCACCTAGTCATTTTTTGATCTTTATTTTTATTTATTTATTTATCGAAGGTTTTTAACTTTCGAAACCTATGCACGGACAATTCTTCGACATCCGCCCTTGCAAAACCCTGTGTTCCAATTCCCCCCTTCCCCCCACCCCCTCCCCTAAATGGTCAAATAGATGTTAAGTCCAATATATATGTACATATTTACACAGTGATCTTGCTGCACAAGAAAAACTCAAAAAGGGAAAAAAATGTGTAAGAAAACAAAATGCAAGCAAACAACAACAAAAGAGTGAGAATGTTATGTTGTGATCCATTCTCAGTCCCACAGTCCTCTCTCTGGGTGTAGATGGTTCTCTTCATCACAAGACCATTGGAACTGGTCTGCCATCTAGTCATTCTTGTCCCTTCTCAGTCTTCAGCGACCTTTCCTCCCCTCAGTTCCTGTGCCTCTGTTGTCCTGGGAGGTCCCATAGAGGAATCAGGTGGTAGTAATTCAAACAGAAGAGGGCCCTCGGGCCCCAGGTCCACTGAAGACACTGGGTGTGGAAGGAGCAAAAAGAAAGGAGATGGGGGAGGAATGGCAGTGGAGGGGTTAGGGCTGGACGGGAGACTCATAACTTCGACCCAGCATCTGGAGCTAGAGTTGCAGAGGAAAGGGGGCCAGCAGGCAGAAGGTGGTGGTGCAGGGATTCCGGGGAACAAGTTTCTGTGGAGGAGGCACTGGGCTTAGAAGGGACCCCATCAGAGTGTGGAGGGCCTAGGACACGTGGTATAGGTGGCTTAAAGGGCACATTACAGGGGAACACAGCCCCTCCTCCAGGTAGGATGAACAAGTTGCAATGCTGATAAGTGTCAGAACTGGGAGAGACCTTGAAGAGGTCAACCCTTTCATTTTACAGAAAGGGAAACAGAGGCATAAAAAGGGGAAAACTTTAAGGTCACACAACTGGAGAGGAGGGGCCCACAGAATAAGATCTATAGAGAAGGAAATGTGTGTCTGCTAACTAAATGACAGTCTTCACTCAGGAGAAGGAAGGATTTATTAAGTGCCTACTATGTTCCAGGTGGGCAGCTAGGTGGCAGGGTAGAGTGCCTTTTACTTTTACTAAATTCAAATCCGGCCTCAGACACTTCTTAGCTGTGTGACCCAGGGTAAGTAAGTCATTTTACCCTGCTTACCTTACCTCAGTTTCCTCATCTGTCAGAAGAACTGGAAAAGAAAACGATCAACCACTCCAGTAGTTCTGCCAAGAAAAATCCCAAAGAATCGGCCACAAGTCTACAAGGATATAGGAATGAAAAACACCAGTGAAAGAGGCGATTTCGGATTCCGTGATCAATCTTGGTTCCAGAAGACCAACGATGAAGCCCATTTCCCTCCTGCCAATAGAGATGGAGAGGCCTGGTGTAGAATGTCCTATATCCCCAGAACTCGCAGGGTTGGTTTGATAAACTGTTTCTCATTGGTACTAGGGAAGGTTCAGTGGGACGGTGAGAGGGGCATATCGGGGTCATGTAAAAAACCAAAAGGTCTCAATAATTGTAACAAATATATAGAGGGTCCCCCAATCCACAAGCATTTATTAAGCCCTACTATGTGGTAGGCCCTGTGCTAAGCAACGGGGACACAGAGAAAGCAAACGGCAGTCCATGTCCTCGAGGAGCTTCTTGTTTAATGAGGAAGATGTACACCAGTGGGTATATATGCAGTACTACAGAATAGGAAGAAGGTAGCCTTAGGGGAGAGGCTCTAGCAGCTGGGGGAACCAGGAAAGGCCTCCTTCTGAAGTGGGCTTTGTGCTGATTCTTGAAGGAAGCCAGGGATTCTTTTCTGCCTGATGGACCCATGGATTCAATGAATTGTCATTCTTACCAGATCATTTTTTTTTTCCAATTTTAATGGTATTTTATTTTTCCAAATCTGTGAAAATGTAGTTTTCAACATTCACCTTGGAAAAACCTTGTGTTACAGATTTTTCTTCCTCTCCCCTCCCCTCCCCAAGACAGCAAGCAATCTGATATAGGGTAAATTTGTACAATTCCATCCATGTTTCCGTATTTGTCACGCTGAGCCAAAAAAAGACCCAAATCAGATCAAAAGGAAAAAACAACAACACAAAAATGATGAAAATCCTATGTTTTGATCCACATTCAGTCTCCATCGTTCGCTCCCGGGATGGGGACGGCACTTTTTATCCCACGTCTATTGGAACTGCCTTGAATCACCTCATTGTTGAAGAGAGCCGCATCCATCACAGTTGATCATCACATAATCTTGCCGTTGTTGTGGACGATGATCTCCTGGCTCTATTAACGTCACTCAGCGTCAGTTCGTGTCAGTCTCTCCCGGCCTCTCTAAAATCATCCTGCTGATTGTTTCTTATATTCTTATATTTTCTAATCTTCACATACCATAACTCGTTTGGCCATTCTCCAGCCGACGGGCCCCGGCTCAGTTTCCACTTTCTTGCCGCTATAACAAGGGCCGCCACAAATATTCTTGCACATGTTCCCGCTGAATATTTTAAAGTCAATAGATCCAAAGTGAAACTTGTCTCTTGCCCAAATCTTTCCTCTTCTGACCCATTACCATCAAGGTCAACACCATCCTCTCAGTGACTCATGACCCAAGTGTCATCCTCAGCTCCTGGCTCTTCCCCACACATCCAATTTTGTCTTATATCCGTCTTCATGTTTCTCCTTCTCTGTCCGCCCATATAACTGTCACTCTTGGGTCAGGTCCTCATCTGCCAAAGGGATCTTCCTAAAGCACTGTGCTGACTATCACCCTCCTGACTCAAACTCCAGTGGCTCCCTATTACCTCCAGGGTGAAATATAAAATCCTCCAGCTTTGAAAACCTTTCACAACTTGGACTCGTCCTCCCTTTCCTTGATGAAGGGGGCGAAGGGGGGCTTTCCAAATGCTATTCTATAGCAGACTGCCTTTTTACAGTCATGAATACAAGGTTCTGTTTCGCTAATTGTTTGTTGTCCCTAAAAGAGCATTGGATTTGTTGGAGACGACACCCTCTTCGAAAGCTGTCTGCGACAAATTGTTCCCCTTGCATATGTTCAAATCAGAAATGGCAGCTGGCGGTGGGTGGTGAGTGCTACAGGTGGACTTGGTAGTAAGTCCCCCTTCTTTCCTCCCCCTCTCCTCCCCCCCCCTTCTCATTCCCTTTCTATCCACCTCTTTATCTATGTTCGCATTTCCATAGGTAGAATCCCTCAGAAGAGGGAGCTCCATGAGGACAGGGCCTGATTTTGCCTTTTCTTGCCAGCTTGGCAAACAGTAGGTGATTGATAAATGCTCCTAAGTTGATCGCAGGGATTGCTGTTTCCTCAGGACAAGTATTCAATCAGTTAAAGGGCAGGGGGTGTAGTACGGTATTTTCGCCACCAGATGGCAACCCGGCTACACACGGCCTACCCGCCCCTCCCGTCTGCTGACTCCTCCCCCTTTTGGATTTCCCAATCTACTTGTAAAGCAAGCCCTTGGGTGGTTCATAAGCCTCCAGCAAAGGGCCCAAACGTGCCTCAGTTACCAAAATATGAAATTCCTCCCATCCCGGTTGTCCGTATTCCTACTCAGTCACAGTCTTCCATTGAAAAAGCTTAGATAACTCACTGCTAAACACATGATCTGGCCCTCTCATTTTACAGAGTGGGAGACTGAGGCCCAGAGAATGAGCGGCCCAATGTCACACATACTGTCTTAGTTCTAAAGTTCTAAGCATCCTCGGAAGGCATCTAGAACAAATCCTAATTACCGAGGAGTACACTGGATCTCAAAGGAGGGACGCAACTTGCCTTGGGTCATATATTCTAGGTCTAGGGCTAGAAGATACCCATACATGCTAGTAGAGTGTCAAAGGTTATTTAGTCCCATTTCCCTCATTTTACAGTTAACTGAGGCCCTGAGAAGGGAAGTGATTTGACTGCAGTCCTTCACTTGTATAGATTCTATGATCTAGTGCTGGGAGGGACTTCAAAAAGCACCCAAAGCAACCTCTCATTTCAATGAGGAAGAAACTGAGTCCTGGAGGGAGGGAGGTTGAAGTAACTTGTATGGGAACAGCTAGATGGCACAGTGGATAGAGCACCGGCCCTGAAGTCAGGAGGACCTGAGTTCAACTCTGACCTCAGACACTTAACACTTCCTAGCTGTGTGACTCTGGGCGAGTCACTCAACCCCAATTGTCTCAGCAAAAGAAAAAAAAATGTAAAAAGAAGTAACTTGCATGGGATCACGGGCCCTTTAAGGCCAACTCACACATTTTACAGAGGGAGAAACTGAGGCCCACAGGAAGTGAAGTGACTTTGCCCAAGGTCACAAGTAGGCTCCTAGATCTAGAGCTCAGAGGAACCACAGAGGGCGGCTCATTCGGCCCCTTCATCTTAGTGGCCAAGAGATCTAGTAACACAAGCTGGTAGTTTAGACATACAAGCAAATAGTAAATAAAGGGGTTCAAATGGCAGTTTGCCATTAGGAGCTTCCATAGCTTGGGGAACGATCTCCCTTCTCCTGAAGCCTCCTCCTAACACACATGCAGCGAGGCCCACGGTTCAAGGGACACTGTTCCCGACTAGGCCGGCATCATCCTTCATTTGTCCATAGCACAGCGGGAGTTCATGTGCTTTGGCTTGCCAGTCTAGGCCGTGGTCCTCCTCTTCCTTTTGTTGTTGTTGTTGTTGTTGTTGTTGTTGTTGTTGTTTTTCTTCTTTTGTTTGTTCTTCTTGTTTCTTCTTCTGTTTCTTCTTCTTCTTCCTCCTTTTCCTCCCCTCTCTCTCTTCCTCCTCTCCCCCCTCCTCCCTCTTCCTCTCTCTCTGTATCTCTCTCTTTCTTTGTCTCTCTCTGTCTCTGTCTCTCTCTCTCTGTGTCTCTCTCTCTGTCTCTTTCTCTTCTCTCTCTCTCATTTGGTCTCTGGTTTCTCTCTATGTGTGCCTCTCTCTTTTTCTCTCTGTCTCTGTTGTCTCTCTGTCTCTCTCCCCTCTTTCTGTCTCTCTCTGCCTCTGTCTCTCCTCCCCTCCACCTCCCCTCTCCCCTCCCTTTTTCTCTGTCTCTCTCCCCTCTTTCTGTCTCTCTCTGCCTCTGTCTCTCCTCCCCTCCACCTCCCCTCTCCCCTCCCTTTTTCTCTCTCTCCCTCCCCTGTCTCTATCTCTTCTGTCTCTCTCTTGCTCCCTTTCTTTCTCTTTGTCTCAGTCTCCATCCATCCATCTGTTTTTCTGTTCTGAAGCCTGCCTCCCAGTCCACAACACTCCCCCCAAAATCTCAGGGCAGAAATTCTTCCAAGACGACAAGAAGATCATGTGGAAGTCGCCGGGGCCCGTCTCTTCTCGTGTCCCCCTGTCAAGTGCGTAGGAACAGCCTCTTTCCACTGGCTGAGTCGTTGAAGCTCGCTGTATCTTGAAAATGACCAGACTCTTCCTGGTGGTATCCGGGAGGGCAAAGGTCACTGTTATATAAAGAAAGGCCCAAACCCATCTCTGCTCTAACTCTCCATTCCTCCTCTTCCTGACCTTACGACTAAAACCAAGACCACTTGTGGGATTAGAACAAAGAAAAAAGCATGTATCTTAAAATAAGAAAACAGAGTCAACGATCAACTTAGAGTTTAATTATTTTTTTTGTCTTGACAATTTTTATGCATTATTTATTATTGACTTTTTAAAAAAATTTTTATTTAATAATTACTTTATATTGACACCTGTTTCTGTTCCGATTTTTTTTTTCCCTCCCTCCCTCCACCCCCTCCCCTAGATGGCAAGCAGTCCTTTATATGTTGGATATGTTGCAGTATATCCTAGATACAATATATGTTTGCAGAACCGAACAGTTCTCTTGTTGCACAGGGAGAATTGGATTCAGAAGGTAGAAATAACCCGGGAAGAAAAACAAAAATGCAGATAGTTCACCTTCGTTTCCCAGTGTTCTTTCTTTGGGTGTAGCTGCTTTTGTCCGTCATTTATCAATTGAAACTCAGTTAGGTCTCTTTGTCAAAGAAATCCACTTCCATCAAAATATGTCCTCATACAATATTGTTGTCGAAGTGTATAATGATCTCCTGGTTCTGCTTAGAGTTTAATTAAACAGGAGAGTTCCTGTCACCCAACGGGACGGCTGCCTATTCCCACGTGTCTTCCCAAAGCACCCGCCTGAACCCCCAACCTGGCAGGAGGGAGTCTCATCATTACACCGAGGGATTGTTCATCTGAAGAAAACCGGCTTTTCTTACTCGATATATGTTTCTGGAGACTGGTTCCTGTGGCAGGAAGGCCGCCGGGCCCTTCACAGGGCTCCTTTCTCCCTTTGGTGTCTCCCGCTCTCCCATGGCTCCAAGAAGCTGTAAAGTTCACAGAGGGTGCACCCTAGTGAGCCATTTTGGTAGACGGGCTAAACCAAAGGTCTCAAACCCTACAGTGAGCAGGGGGTTGGGGGTGGGGTGGCTACCCCAGGTAGCCAAGACTTCCTCTGGTGGAATGGACGGACGAGAGCAACGTGCTCCAATGGCCGTGGAGGCGGCTGAAATGGACGCTGTGGAGCGCTTCGAACTTGGTTAGACATCGAAGGCCCCGAGGTCATCCACTGCATCTGAAGGAATCACCAGTTGTCCTGGCCCTGTCCCGCCACCGGCTGGTGGTGACTGGAAGATGGTGAGGCTGACAACTTAAGTACCTTATTTAAATCCAATTTACACACCAATCAAAAGCCATCATTCAAAAAACATGGGGAGCAGACTAACGCTGTTTACTTCTCTATTGCTCACATGTTCCGCCCAGCCTAGCCGACCTGACTGGTAGTCTCGCAGCTGCCTCAGTGCCTAAAACAGTGGAGTCACCTTAATATCTGAAAATGTCTTGTCTTTTTTTGAATTAAAATTTTTTATTTTCAAAACAACCGCACGGATCATTTTTCACCATTGACCCTTGCAAAACCTTGTGTTCCAAATCCCTCCTTCCCCCACCCCCTCCCCTAGATGGCAGATTATCCAATAGATGTGAAACACGTGCAATTCTTGTATACTTACTTCTACAATTATCTTATTGCCCAAGAAAAATCAGACTATCTGAACATTTAGCAGAGCACGGAGCCCAGTCACTTCGACGCCCACAAGAGGGCAGCACTTTAATGTCCAGAAGCTGGTAGCTGCCCTTCTGAGAGGAAGGTGGAAATAGAGCCTCGGGTCCCTTCCTCAAGTCCAGTACCAAACAAAAAGTCAAGGTCAAGGACCAGTGGCCATCCCGCACCATTTCTCCCGCCCTCTGTGATGTAGAAAAAAGTGTAAGAAGCATAGTTTGGGGGTAATAATTCATTTTCGGAATCATCCAAATATACATTTAATTAATCATAATACATCCACCCCGCCACCCAGCTGCCCCCTGGCTTTCTTCCCTTAGAGTTTGGCCTGGTGAATTTTCTGGTTGGAGGAGCGCTTTTTGAAGGGGGTCAGAGGGGAGCTGGCCGCACTGCTTCCTAGCACTCCGCCAAGTTGGCATCAGTTTCCTGGCCCCAGATCCCCGCCTCGCTCCAGTCCGTCCCTCACTCCACTGCCAAAGGGATTTTTCTAAAGTGTGTCTGGCCAGTCCCCCCTGCTCACTGGGCTCCCACGTCTCCCTCTTGCCTCTCGCATCAACTGCAAACTCCTTCATTCTGCCATTTAAAGGCCTTAATCTGGCTCCTGCCTCACTTTCCTTTTCCTTTTTCTCTGTTTAAAAGTCAATTTTCTTTTCTTTTCAGCTCTAAATCCTCTCATTCCCATCAGCCTTGGAAAAAAAGAAAAACCAAATTCATTCCAGACATGTCTAGTGAGCAAAACAAATCCTCCCATTAGCCATGGCCCAAATCGAGATCTATAGCCATATCTATATATATATTTAGAGCTCTACCCATCTCTGTTTCTATCCTACATCTACAATGCACACACACACACTCTCTCTCTGCCTCTGTCTCTCTGTTTCTGTCTTTTTCTGTCCCTGTCTCTGTCACTCTTTCTGTCTCTCTCTGTGTCTCTCTGTCTCTGTCTCTGTCTCGCTCTCTGTCTCTGTTTCTCTCTGTGTGTCTCTGTGTGTCTCTCTGTCTATCTTTTCTGTCTGTCTCTCTTCTTCTCCATCTCCATCTCTCTGTTTCTGTCTCTATCTTCCTCCCTCCCTGTCTGTCTTTTTGTCTTTGTCTCTCTGTGTGTCTCTGTTTTTTTCTTTTTTTCTGTCTCTGTCTCTGCTTCTCTATATCTCTCTTCCTTCCTTTCTGTCCGTTTCTGTCTCTCTGTTTGTCTTCATCTCTCTGTCTCTGTCTGTCTCTCTCTGTCTCTTTTCTCCTCTCTCTCGCTCTCTGTCTTTGTGTCTCTTTCTCCCTCCCTCCTAGCCTGTCTCTTTCCCTGAATCTCTTTCTGTCTCGTTCTCTCTGTTGATCTCTGTCTCTGCTTCTACCTCTGTCTCTGCCTCTGTTTCTGTTTGTCTTTCTCTTTCTCTCTGTGTCTGTTTCTGTTTCTTTCTATTTCTGTCTCTCTCTGCTATTCTACCTCTGCTTCTCTGTCCCTGTCTCTGCCTCTCTGTCTCTTTCACTCCCTCTCTCCCCCTCCCTCCCTGTCTATCTATCTCTTTGTCTCTGTCTCTATCTCTTAGTTTCTGAGTTTGTCTCTCTGTGTGTGTGTCTCTGTCTTTCTCCCTCCATATCTATTTGTCTCTGTCTCATTGTCCTTGTCTGCCTCTCTGTATCTATCTCTCTCCCTTCCTCCCCATCAGTCTATCTCTTTGTACATGTCTCTCTGTCTCTGCCTTTGTCTCTCTCTCTTTTTCTTTCTCTTGCCTCTGTCTCATTCTTTCTCCCTCAATCCCTCCCTACCCATCTCTCTGAATCTTTTTCTTTCTCTTTCTCTTTCTCTGTCTCTGTCTCTCTACCTCTGTGGGTCCCTGTCTCTTTGATTCTGTCTCTGCCTCTCTCTGCCTCTGTCTCTGTCTCCCTCTTTTCTTTCCTGTTTATTTGTCTCTTTGCTTCTGTCTCTCTTTTTCTTTCTCAGTCTCTCTGTCTCTGTGTCTGTTTTTGTCTCTGCCTTTGTCCCTCTGTCTCTCTCTCTCTCTTTTTCCCGCCCTCCCTCCTTACTGTCTGTTTCTCTCTCTAAATTTTTCTCTCTGTGTCTTTCCTCTTCCCTCCTTGTCTATCTGTCTCTGTCTCTCTGTCTCTTTTTCTCTCTTTCTCCCTCCCTCTCTTTCTATCTCTCTTTTTGTTTTTCAGTGTTTGTCTCTGTCTCTGTCTGTCTATTTTCCTCCCTGTCTATCTGTCTCTTTGGCTCTGTCTCTGAATCTCTCTCTCTCTGCCTCTTAGTCTCTCTTTCTATCTCTGCCCCCCTGTCTCTGTCTTTCCATTTCTGTCTCTGACCCTCTGTCTCTGTCTCTGTCTGTCTCTCATCTCTTTCTATCTCTCTTCCTCCCTGTCTGTTTTTTTTTTTTTGCCTTTGTCTGTCTCTGTTTTTTCTTTTCTCTATTGCTCTGCCTTTCTCTGTCTCTGCCTCTGTGTCTTGTTTCCTTCCTTCCTGTCTATGGTCTCTGTCTCTGTCTCTCTTTCTGTTTCTCTCTTTGTTTCTGCCTCTCTCTTTCTTCCTGTCTGTCTCTCTGTCTCTGTCTCTGTCTCCCTTTCTCCCTATCTGTTTTTTTGTCTTTGTCTCTCTTTGTTTTTCTTTTTCTCTATCTCTGTCTTTATCGTTCTGTCTCTGTCTGTCTGTCTTTCTGAGTCTCTCTCTTCCTGTCTGTTTTTTGTTTCTCTCTGTCTCTGTCTCTGTTTCTCTCTGTCTTTTTTATCTCTGTCTCTGCCTCTCTCTCTGTCTCTCTTCCTCATTTCCTGTCTCTGTCTCTGTCTTTCTTCCTCCCTGTTTTTTTGTCTTTGTCTTTCTGTTTCTGTTTTTTCTTCTCTGTCTCTGTCTGTCTCTATCTGTCTCTCTTTTGTCTGTCTGTCTGTCTGTCTCTCTTTTCTCCTCCCCCCTCCCCCCTCTGTGTATCTGGCTCTTTGTCTCTGTCTCTGAATCTCTCTGTGTCTCTGTGTCTGTCTCTCTGTCTCTGCCCCTCTGTCTGTCTCTGCTCCTCTGTCTCTGTCTCTGTCTCCCTTCCTCCCTTTCTATCTGTGCCTCTGTCTCTGTTTTTTCTTTTTCTTTTTCTCTTTCTCTTTCTCTGTCTTTCTCTGTCTTCCTTCCTTCCTATTTGTCTCTGTCTGTCTCTGTCTTTCTTTTTTTCTCTCTCTGTCTCTATCTCTGCCTCTGCCTCTCTCTCTGTGTATCTTTCACCCTCCCTTTCTGTCTGCCTATCTCTTTGTCTCTGTCTCTCTGTCTCTGTTTCTCTCTGTCTCTGTCTCCATCTCTCTCCCTCCCTCCCTGTCGATTTTTTCTTTTGTCTTTTTCTGTCTCTGTTTTTCTGTCTCTGTATCCACCCCTATCTTTCTCTCTGTGTCTCTCTGTCTCTCTTCATCCTTGTCTATTTGTGTCTTTGTCTCTGTTTCTGTCCCCGTCTCTCCCTCCCTCCCTCCCCCCCCCTCTCCCTCTCCCTGTCCCAGAGAAGGCTCTGTCTCCCTTCCTCCCTGTCTGTTTTTTGTCTTTGTCTCTGTTTTTCTTTTTCTCTGGCTTCTCTTTTTTCTTTCTCTTTGTTTCTCTCCATCTCTGACTGTCTGTCTCTCCCTTCCTCCCTGTCTGTTTTTTGTCTTTGTCTTTATGTCTCTGTTTTTCTTTTTCTCTATCTCTGTCTTTCTCTCTCTGTCTCTGCCTTTCTGTCTCTTCCTCCTTTCCTGTCTATTTGATTCTGTCTGTCTGTCTCTGTCTTTTTCTATATCTGTCTCTGTTTCTCTCCTTGTCTGTTTTTGCCTCTTTCTGTCTCTGTCTCTCTCTGCCTGTCTCTGTCTCTCTTTGTCCTTCTCCTCCCTCCCTGTATTCATATTTGTCTTTATCTTTCTGTTTTTCTGTCTCTATCCTTCTGTCTGTCTCCTTCCCTCCCTCTCTTTCTGTCTCTGACCCTGTCTCTGTTTCTGTCTGTCTTTGACCCTCTCTATTTCTATCTCTCTCTGTCTCTCTCCCTGCCTGTCTCTTTGTCTCTGTCTCTTTGTTTCTGTCTCTGCCTCTTTCTGTCTCTGTTTTTTCTTTTTCTCTCTCTTTCTCTGTCTCTCTTTTTTTCCCTCTCTTTGTCTCTGTCTTTGTGTCTTTCTTTGTCTCTGTCTATCTTTATCTCTCTGTTTATATTTCTGTTTGTCTATGCCTCTGTCTCTCTCTTTCTCTTTCTGTCTCTGTATGCCTCTGTTTTTGTTTCTCTTTTTCTCCTTCCTCCCTATCTTTCTCTTAATCTCTTTCTTTTTGTCTCTGTCTCTCGTTGTCTCTGTCTCTCTTTGTTTCTGTCACAGTCTCTGTCTTTCTTTGTCTCTCTTTTTTGGTCTGTTGCTCTCTCTTTCTCCCACCCTGTCTTTCTCTTTGTCTCTGTCTCTCTGTTTCTGTCTCAGTCTCTTTCTCTCCCTTCATGTCTGTCTCTCTGTTTTTTGTCTGTCTGTTTCTGTCTCTGTCTCTCCTTTTGCCTCTATCTCTGTCTCTTTGTCTCTGTCTCCATATCCCTCCTTGCCTGTCTCTCTCTCTGAATCCCTCCTATATGTCTCTTTGGCTCTGTTTTTCTGCCTTTGTCCCTCTTTTTGTCTCTTTTCTCTGTCTAAATCTCTCTCTTTCTGTCTCTCTGTATCTTTCTCTGTCTCTCTTTCTTTCTCCGTGTCTCTGCTCCCCTCTGTCTCTGTCTATGTTTGTCTCTGTCTCCGTTTTTCTCTCTGTCTGTGCCTCTCTCTTTCTGTTTCTATTTTTGCCCCTTTCTCATCCTCCCTTCCTCCCTGTCTCTTTGTCTCTGTCTCTTTGCTTTTCTGTTTGTCTTTTTCTATCTCTCTTTTTTTACTCCCTTCCTCCTTACCTACTTGTTTCTCTCTATGAATCTCTCTGTGTGTCTGTCTCTCTGTGTGTTATCTCTCTCTGTCTTTCCGCTCCCTCCCTCCCTGTCTGTCTGTCTCTTTGTCTCTGTCTCTGTCTCTGCCTCTCTTTGACTCTCTGTTTTTCTGTCTCTCTGTCTTTTTCTTTCTTCCTTCCTCTCTTTCTGTTTTTCTGTCTGTCTCTTTCTTTGTCTCTGTCTGTCTCTGTCTCTGTCTCTTCCCCCCCGTCTCTGTCTCTGAATCTCTCTTTTTCTGTCTTTCTATGTCTGTCTCTGTCTCTGCTCCCCCTCTCTTTCTGTCTCCTTTGTTCCCTGTCTTTTTTTGCCTTTCTCTCTCTCTGTGTGTCTGTTTTCCTTTTTCTCTCTGTCTCTGTGTCTCTTCTTCCCTCCCTGTCTATTTGTCTCTTTTTGTCTCCCTGTCCATCTTTCTCTCTGTGTGTCTCTCTCTGCCTTTCTGTCTCTATCTCTGCCTCTTTTTCTCTGTTTCTATCTCTTTTCCTCCCTCAATATGTCTTTTTGTCTTTGTTTCTCTGCCTCTGCCTCTGTCTCTTTCTTCTTCCCTTTCTGTCTACCTGTCTCTGTCTCTCTGTCTCTGTCCGTCTCTGTCTCTCTCTGTCTCTGTGTCTGTCTCTCTCTGTGTGTCTCTGTCTCTGTCTCTTTGTTTCTCTCTCCCTCCCACCTCCTCTCTCTGCCTCTCTCTCCTTCCTTCTTCCCCTCCCCCCTTCCCTCTGAATTCACAAGCTCTCATTCTGGAGGTGGCCAGCACATTTCCTCCCGAGCCCTCTGGAACGGCGGTTGAGAGTTCCGAAGTGGTCTCCGGTCCCTCGTCTCGGACCACGTGTTTCAGAGATGGCTCCAGTCTCTGTTGCCGGAGGGAGTCTCCTCCCCTGCGAGATTCTCGGAGCAGGGAAATCGCAGACCGGTTCCTCTCCTCATCTTCTCCTTCCTCCCAGGGCCGGCCGCTCCTTTTGTGTGTCACATGTCTATTGGCTAAGGGGGGGAAGCCTCTGGACTTTTCATAATCACCTTTTTAAACATGTAAAACACACAGCATTTCAACGCAAGCCCATCCCATTGCAATTTCCTTTTAAAACATCCTTTTTTGGAAAACAAGTTTCACAAAGTGCAAAGCTTCGGTGCCAAGTCCCCCTTGACCGCTTACATCCCTCTTTTGACTGAGGACTCACTACCTCGGAGTTGGGCTCGTTCCGTTTTTGGTCGGCACCGTTATCAGAGAGCATCTCCCGGTAGGATGCCCATCGGAGGCGCCGTCCGAGTTACTGAAAAGGTCCTTGAACTTGGACACGGGAGAGAGCTGGATTCAATCCTGCTTTCAGGATTGTGTTTCTCGCTCCTGAGACTTCAGTATATGTGACTACAGGCGAATGAAAGTGACCCTGGGCCCTTTCCCCGTTCTCTCGCCCTCAGTTTTCTCACCTGGAAGATAAGATACCGATGCTTGCGTCACAGGGTTAGCGTGAGTATTGAATGAGATTACGAAAAGCCCCTCGTCAACCTTCAAAGGGTTACATCAATATCAGTTATTGTTGTCCTTTGTTCAAATCAGCCCGTGGTGTTAAACACACGGGAAGTGCCCGTTTCAGGAGAATCCTTCAGTTTGATAAACATCACACAGCTCTGCTGTTGGGATCTGCCAGATTCTTCTAAGAGGAGGAAGATTGGTAGCCCTAGAATTAACAGAGATATGTCTGGGGGACACATAATCTAGTAAACGGAGTCCTCCAAGTCAAGAACACAAGTTGGAATCCTGATGGGTTTGGGGTTTTTTTGGACATATTCAGATTGTGTGACTCTGGGCGAGTCATTTAACTTCTCAGTGTTCTAGGTCACTATCCAAGACTGAGTTGCTGAGATGATGTTCATCTGTAGTAGTGAAGTTCGTCCTTGGAAGCTCCCTATACTGACAAAATCACAGGTCTGATTAAAAAAAAAAAAAAGGACAGCTATGACTCCTCCCCCTTGCCCCTCTGTCCCTACCCCTCCACACCCACTTTGGATTCCAGAAAAGAGAAGAAAAGGTGAAAGTTAAAATGCAACCCAGATGTAGGGTTTCAAACTTGAAGAGAATAGGGACCTAGTTTCTCCTTCATCTTTTACAGATAAAGAAACTGAAGCTAAGGCAATTTAAGTGACTTACCTGAGGTCACAACAAGTAGATAGTGCCAGAACCCAGATTCAGATCCAAGTCGTTTGATTTCAAATCCAATCGTAGCACGTTCTGTGGCCCTGGTGAAGACAGGGAGGAGACGTAGTTGTCAAATTACCCTTCTCCATGCCCTGGCCACAGTCACACTAATTATACTCGATTTACTTGAAGTGTCTTGTGGGTCTTGAAACGAAGTGAAATAGCTCATGTCAGCCCCTCCCTCCCCCCCCCCCCCCAAGCTCTGCTTCTTGCTTCTTCCCATTCTCTGTCTGGCTCATCTTGAGCCCAATGTGTGTAGGATACTCCTAGAGCACAGGGTTCTGTGAAGGACGATCATGGTTTGGAGAATGGGGGATAGCAGGTAGGTGGCGCTGTTTCTGGAAATTCACAAGCCAACTCTTTTGGTCCGTTTGCCATTTTTGAAACATGACGTTTCTTCTTCCATTTCCACGCGTTTGCACTGACTGCTTGCCGGCCTGGAACCCTATGGCCTCTCACTTGTCTCTCTATTTCTTCAAGACCCAGCTCCTTCAACAGCAAGCCTCTCTGGGTCTCACTAACACCACATCTGTCAAATTCAGTAACTATATATTTGCTTATTTACATGTAAGCTCTGCTATTAGAATGGACACTCCTCAAGGGCACAGAATGGTTTTTAAAACCTCTTTGTGGCCCTTAGATTTTGCACGGTGCCTGGCACGCAGTAAGTGCTTAATAAATGCTAGTTGACTATTAATTTATTCATAGATAACTTTGATGACTCTGTCCATATCAAAAAAAAAAAAAAGGAGTAAAAAAGGAGTAAAACAGGGAGACATATATACAAAGAAAAATTTTCCCACCATCATGGAAAAAGTCCAGCTCAAATCAGAACTGAAATTTTAAATTCAAATGAAAGTTAGATTTCCTATAGATGGTGATACCCCCCAGATGCTCCAATTTGCAGATGACATTGTACTGATTGCCTAAGTCCCTAAAACACTGCAGAGCCTCTTAAACGAGATCGGAGCGATTCAAAAGCTTGTGCCTAGCCTTCAACGCAGGAAAAACTAGCTAGCCGAAGAATATCTTTTGTACAGGCTATCATCATTGTGGGTTCTATACAATGTTATATAAATATACAAATGTTAACTACAATAATACTTGTATGTTATATACGATGCAATTATAGAAGTGGTTCATGTTTTGAACAGATAGCCGGCTGAAGAATATCTTTTATCCGGACTATAATGATTGTATGTTACATACAATGTTATATAAGTATACAGATGTTAAATACAATACAATTATAATTGTACGTTATATACAGTGGAATTATAGAAGTGGTCCATGTCTTGAACAGATACCCAGTTGAAGATTATCTTTTGTCCAGGCCATAATAATTGTATGTTCCATACAATGTTATGTAAGTATACAAATATTAAATACAATACAATACAATAATCATTGTATGTTATAGACAATAGAATTATAGAAATGGTCCATGTCTCGGACATTGGACATACGATACAATAATAATCGTATTACAATTGAATTATAGAAGTTATATATTATAATTGTAACACAATTGAATTATAGAAGTGGTCCATATCTTGGATAGATGCCCAGCTAAAGAATATCTTTTGTTCAGACTATCCTAATTGTGTGTTATATACAATGTTATATAAATATACAAATGTTAAATACAATGCAATAAAAATCATATTACAACTGAATTATAGAAGTGATCCATGTCTTGGACAGATGCCCAGCTGAAGATTATCTTTTGTCCAGACTATCCTAATTGTGTGTTATCTACAATGTTATATAAGTATACAAATGTTACATACAATAATAATTGTGGGTTATATTCAGTGGAATTATAGAAGTGATCCATGTCTTGGACAGATGCCCAGCTGAAGATTATCTTTTGTCCAGACCATAATAATTGTATGTTACATACAATGTTATGTAAGTATACAAATGTTAAATATGATACAATGCAATAATAATTGTATGTTATATACAATGTTATATAAATTTACGAATGTTGAATATGATACAATACAATACAATTATAATTGTATGTTATGTACAGTGGAATTATAGAAGTGGCCCATGTCTGGATAGATGCCCAGCTGAAGAATATCTTTTGTCCACTCTGTAATGATTGTACGTTACATACAATGATATATAAATATACAAATGTGAAATACAATACAATAATAATTGTATTACAATTGAATTATAGAAGTGGTCCATATCTTGGACAGATACACAGTTGAAGAATATCTTTTGTCAGACTATCATGATTATATGTTGTTATATACAATGATATATAAATATACAAACATTAAATACAATAATAATTTTATGTTATATACAATGGAATTATAGAAATGGTCCATATCTTGGATAGATAACCCGATGTACAATGAGCTAAGTCAAGGTATTGAATGGACAGAAAAGAATGGTCTAGTTTTTCTTTGAATATTACACGCTCTTCTTTACAAAATCACAGAATTTCAGATTTGGAAGAGGCCATAGTCAAATGAAGAGAATTCCTTACTAGAACATACCCCCAAAGTAGCCCCTCATTCTTTGCTTGAAGAGCTTTAATGAGAAGGAACCCATTACCTTTGGAGATGATGCATTCTATTTTAGGATGGTTTTTATTTTAGGAAAATTTTTTCTCACATAACCAAGTTTTCACTTAAGCCTGATGAGTGTGTGTGTGTGTGTGTGTGAGAGAGTGTGTGTGTATGTGTGTGTGTGTGTGTGTGTGTGTGTATGTGTGTTTTCATACTACTACATATTGCGATACAGGATATTACTCCAGATTGAGCGAATGCTGAGTGCATTGTGTCTCTGTACCTGCGTAAGTGGTGGAGAGCTTCCTAGGAGAGAGATACATAGTATTTGAGACAGAATCCAGGAAAAAAAAAGGGATAAAGACTTCAAAAGCTAACAACATGTAGGTGGCTTTATCTTATTATTCTGGAAACCCCATTTAATTGTGGATTTCTCACCTTTTACATAGCCAACAGATTTTTTTTTGAGGCAGATAATTTCATTTATTTCTTGGTTATAGTCTAGAATCATTTCTCTTATAATTTTAATATTTTAAATTTTTGGATGTGGAACGTGCTTATCCAAAATAGCCTGGCTTCATTCTCAGTGGATGCTAGCACGTACATGTTGTTATGTAATTATTCTCTCTCTCTCTCTCTCTCTCTCTCTCTCTCTCTCTCTCTCTCTCTCTCTCTCTCTCTCTCTCTCTCTCTCTCTCTCTCTCTCTTTTTTGCTGAGACAATTGGGGTTAAGTGACTTGCCCAGGATCACACAGCTAGGAAGTGTTAAGTGTCTGAGACCCGATTTGAACTCAGATTGTCCTGATTTCAGGGCTGGTGCCCTAGCCACTGCACCACCTAGCTGCTCTTAGTTGCTGACTTTTTTGATGTGCGTGTATACATCAGTACTATTTCCATTATGTGCAATTATGTCTATCGTTATTTTTAAGTATTGTTTAAGCTCAGTACATCAACCCAACAGAGCACTGTTGTTATAATATTGCAAATTAATGTTTTCTATGAATATTTCATATTATTGTGAACAAACATGGAAGGGAAGAGAGTATTAAATGCCAACTTTGGACCAAGCACTGTTACGAACGTTACAAATATTATCTCATCTGACCCACAGAACGACCCTGGGAGGTAGGTGCTATTATAATCCCCATTTTACAGGTGAGGAAACTGAGGCCGACAGAGGCAAAATGACTTGCCGGGGGTCACACAGCTAAGATGTATCTGAACTCACATTTGAACTCAGGGTTTTCTGCCTCCAGGTCCAGCACTCTACGCACTATGGCAATCACCAGATGCCTGTTAAAAAAAAGATGGGAATCAGGGCAACGGAGTGGTATTGTCTTCCATTTGCAGCTGAAAAGTATAGAGCTCTCCTAATGTTCGGCATAGACCCAGAGCTTAACAATCAGGACATTTTAAGGATATCAAGCAGAGAAACGAAAGTAAAAGTGCCTTGTAAAGCTCACTAATGGCAAGGCAGGTGAGACACCCCGGGAAGGTTTTCTAGTCCTGCCTGAGAATTATGACCATTGTGGTTGACAATTGATAAGAAAGAGCTCCCCCCTGGGAATTTCCCACTAGTCTGCCATTTGAGGAAGAACAGCTGAAAGGGGCGGCCTCTTCTAATCAAAGGAAAACTCCTACAGAGACACTGAATTTCATGGTTAAATCCAGAAACATTTTTTCATCTGGTTGGAAGGCAGAGGCCATAGCCACTGTGGTAGAGAGATCCCCATAGGTCCCAACTTGTCATTCTCTTTGGACAGAAAGCCTATATCCAGGGGGATTCTGGGAAGTGTTTGACAACAGGCTCTCTGGAATAAAGTGTATACACGACGTAATTTTAAATTGAACTTTCATTATTAACATTTCCCTATCTCTTTAGTAAGTCTAGATAATCAATAAAGCAAATTCATCAAGCCCTGATGTCTGAGATGGAAAATATCACACTGAAAATTTAAGTCTTTTCTGTGGCCCGTAGGCTCCAGTGCCGCAGGAGAATAGTGCTGGGAGGCTTGGGCTGGATAGGCACCAGTGGGCCTAAGACACCGGAAGGCCCCCGAGCCCGACCAAGTGATGAGACTGACACCGGGTCTAAGGGGACGGCCTCAGTGGCAGTGAATAAGCTCCTTGGTACACCGCCAGACGCCACCCGTCCCTAATGTAGCCAAACTTTAGCAGAGATGTTTGAGGGGAGTGGATCAGAAGCAGCCTACATTAATTAGGCTCCATACTGGGCAGTGGGAAGGAGAAAAGCCTGTGGAGTTCCTCCTGAGCTTACAGAGACGGATGCAGAGGGGCCTGGTGGGCCCTCAGAACTCAGGGAGACCGAGTCAGTGATTCTTGTACATCAGATATGGTCACAATCATGCAGAGAGGATAGAACAAGAGGTGCTGGAGAACATCACAAGAGTCCAATTCCTAGACACATAGTAGGCACTTAATAAATGTTCCTTGATTGACTGACACTGGCTGTTCAATCTCTGAGCTGGGTCCTGAGGTGTTTTGTCCTTAGTACCTGATAGATAGAAGCTCCAACTTAGTCAAGAGGCATTTATTGAGTCTGTGCCGTGTGCCGTGTGCCAGGTACCGTGCTAAGTGCTGGGGAAACAAAGAAAGGTGAATGACAGTCCTTGATCTCAAGGAGGGAAGTGTGATAGGGGAGCTAACATGCAAACACCTCTGTAGGGTAAGATCAATTAGAGAGAGTCTTGGGGGGGCACTAGAATTAGGGGGAGATTGGGAAAGGCTGCCTAACTGGAACTTGAAGGAAGCCAGGAGGCAGCGAAAAGAAGCAAGATCATTCCAGGAATGGGGGACAGGAACCCAGAGCTGAGGGGAAACAGCCAGGAAGCCAGAATCATGGCAGGGAAGAGGACATGGAGGGGAGGGAGGGGTGAGAAGACTGGAAGGAGGTTAGGGGGTCAGGAGATCAAGGACTCTGAACACCAGACAGAGCACTTTGTTGATCCTGGAAGTGATAGGGAAGCCCTGGGATTTATTGAAGGGGGAGTGAAGGCACATGATCAGATCTGTGCTTTAAGAAGATTAATTATACAATTGAGTAGAAGGATGAATTGGAGTGGTGCTGGGGAGGGAGGGGGGGACTTGAGCCGGGAAAGCTCAGCATCTGGCTATGGCAATAGCCCAAGTGTGAAGTGATGAGAGCCTGCACCAGGGTGGCAGCTATGTCAAAGTAGGAAAGGGGGCTTATGGGAGAGATGGGAGAAGGTAGGGTTAACAGGCCTGGGGAAACAGGCTGAATATGGAGGTGACAGTGAGTATTCCAAGATGATAGATTATAGGTTATAAGGGAGATATATATATATATATATATATATACACATACACACACATATATATATATATATATGTATAAAATTGTTCCATATATATAAGCTTGTATGACTGAGAGAATGGGGGTGCCCTTAACAGTAATACAGAAGTTAGGAAGTAGGGAAGACTTTGGGGGAAAGATAATGAGCTCAGTTTCAGACACTGTGAGTTTCAGATGTTTATGGAACATCCAGTTTGAGACTTCTAAGAGCCAATAGGATATGTAAATCTGCAGGTTAAGAGAGAAGTTAGGAATATTGAACACGTATGGGACTATCTGCCATACAGGGGAGGGGGTGGAGGGAAGAAAGGGAAAAAGTTGGAACAGAAGTTTTTGCAAGAGTCCATGTTGGAAAATTACCCACGCATATGTTTTGTGTATAAAAAGCTATAATTTAAAAAAAGGGAAAAAAAGAGAGAGGTTAGGGCTGGATACATAGAGCTGAGATCATCAGTACAGAAATGATAAATGAAACCATGAGAACTCATGGGATCAACAAATGAAACAATACAGAGGGAAGAGAGGACTCAGGACAGAGCCCTTGAGGACGCTTGCCTTTAGTGGGTATAGCCCGTGGATAGGTTGGATTTTACTGCACGAGAGGGGTGCAAGATTGCTTGCTCACAACTCCCAAAATCCAGCTGACTGGTTCCTGATCATTCAGAGTAAGCTCCAAGAGGATTCCTTCATGATGGAAAACCCCAGAAACCATCTGAGTCCTCGTGCATCCTTCATGGTGGTAATACTAAAGACAAATAGAAAGATTACAGATGTATAGAGATGAAAGATCATTGAACAAAGGAGCTCAAGTGAACGAGTGAACGATGCTGTGGCTTCGTTTACGGCCTAGCTTGTCAGCGAGGCAGCCAGTGATATTACGGAGCAGGTACTACCAGATTCCTGTGTCTGAGGAAGACATCGATCTAGCTGGATTTCGTGAGTTTCAGCAAATTCTTCGAGGCATCTTGGGGACGCGGGTCACTTTTAAAGGCATGATGGACAAAGAAATCGGTGACATGAATAGATGGACACTCATCTAGGTAAAGTCTGAGAAACAGAAATTGTTCATAAGTTATGCAAGGACTTTTGGACCCAGAGACTGGCACAAAAATGATGTTTCCAGCAAGGGAGACTTATTATCACAGGGTAGGAGAAATGAACTTAGATACAACTCTTTTCTTGCCTAGACATGATGCATGGATGTTGGAATCTTTACAAACTGCTAACTCATTAGAGTTGATAGATTATTGATCTGATCTTACAAGAAGATGTTTTGGGCCAGAACCTGAAACAAGGTACTAAGTGGAACTAATTGATACAAGGCTTGTGTTCACACCTTTACTCATTGGAGTTCACAAGTATGGAAGTTTCACAAAGTAAACTTTGTAACTTTGTGAATTCACACCTCCCTTGAAGCTCTTAGGGCCAGAGAGCACTATGGGAGAAAACCCATAATGCCTCTCTCTTGTATCCCACAATTCCTCTCTCTCATATAAAACAGACAGAGGCTCTTGGGGAGAGTTGAGCTGAAGATTGAGAAGGCTCTCTCAGAGGCACAACCAGATTCATCTTCATCTCACACCACTGTAGTTGGTGGCTGGGCTCCTGCACTTCCCCCACTGAGACCCAGCTGGTCTGAAAGACTCGCCAGTAAGCTAGCCGAGCCCCAAGTGAAGGAGACAAGAGATTCATTCCATCTCTGTGCTGGCTCTGGAGGCTGAAGAAAGCAAAGGCAGAGGCTGAAGGACAGAACCTTTGGATTTGGAGACATTTGGAGGGAGCTCTTGGAACCAAGCAGAGAGAGAGGCCTCTAAGCTGAACTTTTATCACCTGTCTGCATTTGGGGTAATTACTCTTAACTGAAACTAAGGCTGCCTCCAGAAAACCTCCCCTGAGAAACCTGCTCACTCCCAGAGAAAAACCATCATCTATATTTTCAAGAAGAAAAAGAACACCACACAGGGACTCCTAGGGCACAGTGTCAGCCCATAGAGCACAGACGTTGGTAACCAACCTGCTTCTGCTACTAGTCCAGGTACAACAACCAAAGCGGTAATGATCCTGTGTTGTTCAAGTCTTCATTTATGTCCAATTCTTCATGACCCCATGGGCTATGGTCCATCACCTCAGGTGATATGGCACATCGGGTCCTTCTAAGTCTGTCCAAGTTCATGTTTATTGTTTCTGTGACACTTTCTATCCATCCATCTCCTCCTCCACCAGCCCCTTTTCCTTTTGCCTTAAGTCTTTCCCAACATCAAGGTCTTTTCCAATGAGACGTGTCTTCTCATTATGTGGCCAAAGTATTAAACTTCAGCTTCAGTATTTGACCTTCCAGTGAACAGCCTGAATTAATTTCTTTAAGTATTAACTGATTTCATTTCCTTGCTGTCCAAGGGACTCTCAAAAGTCTTCTTCAAAGAAATGATGAGCAGGTGGATTTCAGAAAAACCTAGGACGACTTCTATGAACTGATGCTGAGTGAAGTGAGCAGAACCTGGAGAACATTGTACACAGTAACAGTCATGTTGTGAGATCATCAACTACGTTAGACTCAATTCATCTCAGCAAAACAATTATCCAAGATAATCCCAAAGGACTTGTGATAGAAAATATTATCCATATTTATAGAAAGAACCATGGACTCTGAATGCAGATTAAAGCATCCTGTTTTCACATTTAAAAAATCTTTTGAGTTTTTGTGGCTTTTCCCTTTTGTTCCGTTTCTTCTTTCACAATGTGATAACGCGGAGGTATGTTTACATCATTGCAAATGTATAAACTATATCAGATTGCTTGCTGTCTTAAAGAGGAAGATGAAAGAAAAGGTAGGAAAAAATTTAAAACTCAAAATCTTATAAAAAAGGAGTGTTAAAACTATCTTCAAATGTAATTAGAAAAATAAAGTCCTATCTACTAAAGAAAGTTTTCTTCAGCACCACAATTGAAAAGCATCGGTTCTTCAGCTTTTCCTTCTAGTCCACTCTCACAATCTCACATTCTTGCTGACAAACCAGAGCTTTGACTATACAAACCTCGGTGATATCTTGGCATTTTAGTCTGCTGTCTAATTTATTTATATATATCTAATATATGTTATTTGCCATAACTTTCCTTCCGAGGAACGAGCGTCTTTTCACGTCATGGCTGCAGTCACTGTCTACGGTGATCTTTAAATCCCAGAATATCAAATCTGATACTGCTTCCCGTTTCTTCTTCTTCTGTTTGCTAGAAAGTGATGGGACCAGTTGCCAATATTTTAGATTTTTATGTTAAACTTCAAGCCAGCTTTTACACTCTCCCCTTTCGCTCGCATCAAGCGGCCTCTTCAATCCCCTTCCCTTTCTGCCATGGGAGTGATATCATTAGCATATCTGAGATTGTTGCTATTTCTCCTGGCACCCTTAATTCTAGTTTTTCCATTCATCCAGCCTGGCATTTTGCATGATGTACTCTGCATGTAAGTTAAATAAGATGACAATAGACAGCTTTGTCATACTCCTTTCTTAATCTTAAACCAATGATTTGTCCCATGTTTGGTTCTGCATTAGATCCTGGTAGCTCAGATATAAGAGCTGAGGGGCCAATCAGGGACAGTGATACTGATTCATAATGTTCTAGGTGAATATGAAATAATATTTACATATTCACAATGATTCATTATTAGATTTTTTGCAAGAATGATAGTCTATTAACTGCTCTTGCTTCCATTTTTGTCCATAGATTTTAACATCTAAATCAGTTGGTAAGTTCCCTATGTGTCCATGTTGGTCTTTCTCCTACCCGGATTCTGTTTTCCTCCTTTTTTATCTTATTTCTCTTTTTGTCTTCAGAAGAAGAAAGGGCAGCAATGGGGCTAGTTAGACCAGAAAACGACTTTCCCCTCCCGGAAACGACAAGGAGTAGGGTGGTACAAAGCCTTGACTTAAGCAACTCTTAGCTTTGCTTCTTTCCTCCCACATTTAGCTATGTGGATGAGAGAAAGGGCTTTGGAGTTGAGAAACAAGAGACTTCAAGTCCCATAGCTTTGGGACCATTATAGAGGAAGTGACCACTCCTTGAATCATGTAGCCTTTCGAGATGAAAACGAGCAGTTTTATGGACTATTCATCAAGAGGCAGAGAGAGATTATCACACGGAGACTTAAGCATCTAAACCAGAGAAAAGATCCAGCCTGATTTAATGGGGAAAGAGTTTTCTTCTATGTCACAACGGGCTGGGTACCTGGGGCAAAAAATCTCTTCCTGGAGAAGGAAGTCTTGAAAATCTGTCTTAAAGACTCTTCAAAGAGAAAAAGTGAGGATGGCTTCCCTTTATACAGAGTTTTTTCTGGAACTGTGGCTGAGGGCAGGGCTAATGATTTTCTAAAAAAAAAGTTCTTAAGAAAAAGATCTTTGAATTGAATCTTTGGAGGAGCATGGCAGAATCCACTTTGCTCAAGAAGAAGAGACAGTACTATAATCAAGGATTTCAACTGAGGCCAGCTGCTCCACAGCCTTTAGCGAGGTCATGTCTGGCAGCATCCGATGGACACAATGCCTCTAGAAGAAATTGTATATCCTGCAGAGCAACATCTGGTCTCCCAGCACATCTGGAGCCATCTCCGGTAATCCTGATCTCTATCTGGCCTCCAGACCCAGATGCCTCCAGAGGAGAAAGTGAGGCTGATGACTTGGCCCAGACTGCCCTCACTAAAATCCAGTTCACCTTTAAGTCATGATATCATCTCTCTGATGTCATAGTCACCCTTGAGAACGAAGGACAAAGACCAACTTCCATATCTTGTCGAGACTCCTGCCCATCAGAAAAATGTTTTTCCATTTTGTTTATACTAGTTCCCGTTGGCACATGGAGTCACCGTGTATGGTTTGGCTGATTAATTTTCATGGAGTAATTCTTAGGTAAGGCTGTCCTATACGTTCTCTTCCCCATTCTCCCCACCCTTTCATTAAACATTTCACTCAGGTATCTCCTCTTTTATTTTTCCTAGGTACTCTTGTAATTCTTGTGTCCAGGTCATTGTTTTCTCTAATCCTCTTCTTGGAGGATATTCCCTTCTGGGTTTATCTCAGATACTTACTAGCTGTGTAATCCTGGGCAAGTTATTTAATCTTGTTTGCCTCAGTTTCCTCATCTGTAAAATGAGCTGGAGAAGAAAATGGACAACCACTCCGTTATCTTTGCCCCACCCCAAACCCAAACGGGATCATGAAGAATCAGACACAACTGAACAACAACAGCATATATGTGGAAGACTATCCCAGATTTATGGGGAAAATGATTTCTCTTTCATTAGAGGTCTTTGTTTTAAAATAATTCTGTTCTCTGATGATCAAAGATGAACACATTGAATGTAGCCGTGCTGGGGTAGGGTAGGAGGGTATAGGACTAAGGCAGAGAAATGGAGAGACTGTGACATTGTACAAAAATCAGAAAGAAAACATGCATTTTCATGCATATGGGGGCTCAAAAGTAAATTGGGGACCAGGGGTCCTCAAACTATGACCCGCAGGCCAGATGTAGCAGCTGAGGACGTTTATTCCCCTCCCCCAGGGCTATGAAGTTTCTTTATTTAAAGGCCCACAAAACAAAGTTTTTGTTTTACTATAGTCATGCCCTCCAACAGTCTGAGGAACAGTGAACTGGCCCCCTATTTAAAAAGTTTGAAGATCCCTGGTTTAGGCCATATGAAAGAAATCACTACTTACCCTCCAGAAAGAGGGAGCCAAGGGCTTTGACTTTGTGCTAGGGCTCTGGAAGCTTCTGCAGAACACCATGAGCCTGGCTGTGGACCCTTATGGAACAGATGGACAATGCTAGGGTGACGCAAGTTTTCAGGGGGACCGTGTAAGATGTCCTGTTAGAACTGTGTGAACAAAAAGGGATAGTATCTCCTCCACCTCTTCTTCTTCCTCGTCCCCAGCCACTGAGCTCCAACAGGTAGAAGAGTGTATGATCAGGAAGAACCTGCTGAAAATGGCCTCTGGGATTTCTTCAGAATGGACTCCTCAGGCCAAGTGACAGACCAACCCTGGAACGCTGTACCTGTTGTGGATCTGCTGAGAATTGGCAAGGTAGACAGAGTTTAGGACTGGAGATCAAAAGGGTGAATTCAAGGACAGATCTTTTTTTTTCTTTTTGCTGAGGCAATTGGAGTTAAGTGACTTGCCCAGAGTCACACAGCTAGGAAGTCTTAAGTGTATGGGGTCACATTTGAACTCAGGTCCTCCTGACTTCAGGGCTGGTGCTCTATCCACTGTGCACCTAGTCACCCTCAAGGACAGTTCTTACTCAGTTCTTATAAACTGGTCCCATGTGTCCTGGGAACATTCAAGGGAAAAATCAATCGTTATCTGATCAAAAGCAGAACTCTGCCAAACTGACCTAAGGAAGTAATAAAGGGATTAGAGGGGGTGGGGGGGGGAGTGGATCTGCTCTAACTCCTGAAGAACTTCAACCTTGATTTACCTTTCTGGAGCCTTTCTAAATGGAGTTCTAGAACCTCACATAGCAGTGACTATAAGGATTAAGGATGTCTAATGCCCTGATGTATATAGATTTTCCAGATTCCAAGTGATTAATATATTCCAGTTCCTCTATGGAAGACATCTGCAAAAGGCAACTCTATGTTGGGGATTTATGAACTAGAATTCATAAACTTGATTTAAAAAAAAATGGGGCAGCTAAGTGTTGCAGTGGTTAGAGCACCAGCCCTGAAGTCAGGAGGACCTGAGTTCAAATCTGGATTCAGACATTAACACTTCCTAGCTGTGTGACCCTAGCCAAGTCACCTAACCACAATTGCCTCAGCAAAAAAATGAAAAAAAAAACCCCACATATTTTGGTAACTATTTCAAAAGAATTGATTTCCTCTGTGATTGTCTTGTGAAGCCACAGTCAGGATCACACAAGATTTAGCAGTTTCTACCATAAAGGACTGGAGAGCTTGGAACATGGTATTGCAGAGGGCAAAAGAGCTATGATAATAACCACGAATCACCTACCCACCAATCTGAGTATAATCCTTGGGGGGGGGGGGGATTGACACTGAATGCAACACAGGACTTTCAAGCATTCCTGATGAAAAAGAGCAGAGCTGAACAGAAAATTTAGCTTTCAAATAGAAGACTCAAGAAAAGCATAAAAAGGTAAACAGGAAAGAGAACTTCTAAGGGATTCAATAAGGTTTACATCCCTACATAGGAAAACAATACTCATACTTCCTAAGAACTTTATTAGGGCAATTAGAAGGCACACACGCAGACAGGGGTATGGGGGGACTTAAATATGATGGAATGATTATCTAAAAAATAAAATTAAAGTATGAGAAAGGAGAGCACTGGGAGAAAGGGAAAGGGAGAGGTAGAATGGGGGCAAATTATCTAGAGATATCAAAAAGGCAAAAAAGAGCTTTTATGGTGGAAGGGAACGCAGAGGTTGCAGAGGGAAGCATATGAACCTTACTCTCATTGGAATTGACTCAGAGAGAATACATACTCAGTTGGCTGTAAAAATCAGCTATAGTGCTGAAGCAGAGAGAGAGTTCTGATCCCTTCTGGCAGAAGCTCTTATCAGTTAGCCATGGCCAAAAACATCTTGGAAAGTTTAAAACTTTTTGAAGATTTGGTGAAGAATCGCTCCTCAGACAGTTCTAGCAAGGCTATCTCTATTCAGGCCATTGCTTTCATCGGAAAATTGGACTTCCTTGAGGTTAGATCTTGAGGGAGGACTTTGGTCCATTTCCATCTGTGTTTCCCTCAAAGGACCCCTCTCGCCCACAGATACTTTTATTGTACTCAGCTTTTAGTAGGGAATGCACTCTCACCCACTTCATACTCTTCTCATCCTGGTGATTAGGAACTTCTGGCTCCCATGTACAAACTTCGATCTCCATCCGCAATTTACCCTATCCGATTACACTGAGGACCTATGTGGGGGGTATCAGGGCACGGGTTTCTTATAAGAGACACGTGTGCCTAAGGGTGCTCTGGAGGCATATTCCAGGGAAGAGAGAGGGAAAGACTTTGGAAGCTATGGACATGAAGGGGACCTCTTTTCCCGTTCTAGAAATCACATTTTGTGCCTGTTTTTTCCCACAGTGAACAGACTTGATTTGGAAATACAGATAATTTGTTTCTTTCTGGTTATCTATTGGAATTGTTTTAAATAATTTAAAAAATTGAGTTGTAAAGTGTAGCTTTATTCCTACCTGATGCTAACATGGAAATATTCAGTGATTGCTGAACTTGATATTCTGTTTCTCTAAGTAAGTTTAGAACACTGCTGTGTGGATACATATTTGCCAGATGTGGTATTGTGGTGGTTATCCTCCATTCTTGAAGAGGACCAAAATGAATTCTTTATGGGAGAATCAAGGTACAGTGTATCTGACTATGGCCAATCACATCAGTCGGATCCCAGAATGCTCCAGCACAGGTCAGACACAAATAATCCAAGTGAACATTTGGGATATATTCTCTTACTTTGCTCATCTCACATTGCTTTTGAGCAACTTCAATTCTGCTTTCCTCATAGAGCACAGCACCTTCTCTGATGAGGGCACACTATGTTGGGTGTTCCTGTTGATGTCTCCTGGGTCACACAATCAATTCCAAAGTCCTTAAGGAAGATTTTGAGTATTGTATTGCTTTTTTTTGGACCACTTTGTGAGCACTTGCTCTGTGTGAGTTCTCCACAATTTGGCAAATGCACATTTGGCATTCAAACAACGTGGCCAACGGAGTTTTCTCTATGGAATGGAGTTTAAATACTTGGCTGTTTAGCTTGAGAAAGATCTTCAGTGTCTAGTACCCGAATTTGCCTGGCTATCTTCAAAATCTTCCAGGTCAATTCAAATGGAAGCAATTCAATTTCCTGTTATGGCTCTGGTAGACTGTCCAGGTTTCACACGCGTGCACAATGGTTCTGTAGACATTCAGTTTGGTGAGCAGTCTTGGACCTCTTCTCTCTCCCACATTCCTTCCAAGTCTTCCAAACACTGAGATAGCTCTGGCAAAGTTTGTGTCAACCTTGTTATCAGTGTGGACATCCCTAGAAAGTATATTGCTGGGCAGTTAAGTTCAGTGGATAGAGCACCAGCCCTGAAGTCAGGAGGACCTGAGTTCAAATCTGACCTCAGACATTTAACACTGCCTAGTGTGTAACCCTGGGCAGGTTGCTTAACTCCAATTGCCTCAGCTAAACAAACAAACAAACAAATGATTTTTTTAAAAATTAAAAAGAAAGTATGCTGCCAAGTGAACTTATATACAGTATTCAAAACATCTCCATTTTCTGTAACCTATGGTTCCACATATACATAGTGTAATGCAGGCTGAGAGAGATGGTGTTAGCTGTCAGGCCAAAATTAGCACAATCAGCAGAGAATCGATCCTTATTTGGTTACATTAAATGCACAATTGTCTGCAAAAGAAACAAATCACATACCAACGCTCCCTCCACTTTAGTCTTGGCTTGTAGCCTTTTCAGGCTGAAGGATTTACCATCAATATGGTAGCTGACCTTGACCGTATTCATCTTCACCAAAGGCATTTAAAAACATGACTGAAAAGACCATCCTAGAAAGCATGGGAGTATCACCTCACTCCACTAGTGACTGAGAGTATCAGCCATTATTCAGGACCCGTGAATGGAAGCTGTCATGAAATTGGCACACAATACTGAGCTTTTCTGGGCAACCAGATCTTGACATAATTTGACATAAGCTCTCATGACTGACAGTATCAAAGGCCGTGGTCAGATTTACAAATTTTGTGTACAGACTTCTGTTCTGTTCCTGGAATTTCTCCTGAAGTTGTTGGGCAGCGAACACCATGTTGATGGTTCCTGGGCCTTTTCTGCAGCCACACTGACTCTCGGGTAGCTATCCTTCTTCCAGGTGAAGTATCAGTCTGTTGGGGAGGACATTGGCAAGAATTTTGCATCAATGACTAAGAGACCCTCCTGTGATTGCCACAGGACAGTCTATTCCCTTTACTTTTATAGAGTACCTTGAACTCATGGGGAAAACTTTGTCTTGCCATACAACCTGGAAAATGTCAGTCAGTTTTTGTATTGGCAACGGACCGCCCACCTTATAAATCTCAGCTAGAATACAACCGGTACCCTGTGTCTGCCACAAAGGGATCCTACTGGCATTCAAAGCCTCTTCTTCAATGGGAACTTCAGCTAGGGAAGGATGGGTTTCAACCTGAGGTAAATGGTCAGTGGTTTCAGCATTGATTGACCAAGAGCTGTGATACTGGATTTGTAACCCAGCGTAAGGGTTGGAGGCCTTGGGTCAGCATTTACAACCTAGGACTCAGCTTTAATTATTTGCAGTGCTGGTTAAAATGATATTATGAGGCCACATGACTGAGTGGAGGGGTTGCTGTGAGAGCTAGGGAAAAGACAGACTTTTTTCCTCCTATTTGCTTTGAGAAAGAATACATGTGATTTTAAAGAGAGAGAGGGAGGGAGACAGAGAGACAGATAGAGAGAGGGACACAGAGAAAGACAGAGATAGAGACATAGAGACAGAGAGAAGGGGCTTTGGAAGGCAGAAATGTAGGGGGGAATAATTCTCCAGGATGATCTTGACACTAAATGGAATCTTCCCTTGGTTAGTGTAGTGAATTTTTTCTTTTGGGTGAGCTGAGCTATCTTAATTCCAGCGGAAGAGTCCATTCACTCTATGTGTTGTCTGGTATAATCTGTATAACTTCTCTTATTCTTTTTTTCCACCTGCTTAGATAAATGGTTTGACCTGTTATTCACCATTTGGTATGGTTTTTGTTGTTGTGTAAATAGCATTTGGTCGGAAAAGATCAAGTCTCTGGAAATAAGTTTGGGGCATCCTTACTTTTTTTATTCAACTTACTTCTCTCTTTTTTAAAAGAATTAAAATTTATTTTACATATAATTGATTTTTTTAAAAATTCAGGTACTATCCAATAAACCTACTTTCTTTCTTCTCTCTTGAGATTCTTTCCCTCACCTTTGTACAATTTGTAAGATATAACTTAAGCCTGGAATTCACTGCCAATTCATTTCCATTTCTTTTTTTTTATTGTATAGCTTTTTATTTACAAGATATATGCATGGGTAATTTTTCAGCATTGACAATTGCAAAACCTTTTGTTCCAACTTTTCCCCTCTTCTCCCCACCCCCTCCCCAGATGGCAGGTTGACCAATACATGTTAAATATTCAACTTACTTCTCCAGCAAAGTACATCCCCTATCATCCCCACTCTTTGACTAATCTTCTATCTCTCCTTGTCTACTGACTGCTTTTTTACTGGCTACAAGCATATCCATGTCTCCCCCTCCTTGAAAAATCTTCCCTTGATCCTCCTGATATGATCCTATATCTTTTCTCGTTTTTGTGGTTAAACTTCTTGAGAAGGCCATCCACAATAACTGCCTCTACTTCCCCATCTTTCATTCTCCTCCTAATTCTCTCTTTTTTTCCTGAGGCAATTGGGATTAAGTGACATGCCCAGGGCCACACAACTAAGAAATATTAAGTGTCTGAGGCTGGATTTGAACTCAGGTCCTCTTGACTTCAGAGCCAGTGCTCCATCTACCGTGCCATCTAGCTGCCCCTCCTCCTAATTCTCTAGTCTAGCTTTTGACTATGATTTTATTGAAACTTCTCTCTCCAAAGTTACTAACAATCTCTTAATTACCTAATATAATGATCTTTTTAAAATGGTTTAGTTATTTCAGTCATGTCTGACTTCATGAAATATTACCTTGCTGAGAATTCTGGGGACAGAGCCAAGATGGTGGAGTGAAGCCAGGAAGCTGCTCAAGCTTTCCCAGTTTTCCTTGAAAACCACATGCAACCAAGCCTCTGAACTTGGTTCAGACTCTGATGGAATGAAACCACTCTCCAGCTCAAGAGAGATTAGAAAGACAAAAAAAAGATTAGAAAGGTCAGTCTCACCAGGGTGAAAAGGAGTGTTCAGCCCAGCTTAGCTGATATCCGGAAATGCCAGTGAGACAGTCCTAATCATAGCAGAACAGCAACTGAAACTCTTGGTTGTTCTGTAGCAGAGCAGATCAGTGGGGCAGCCTCCAGTTTCAACACAGAAGGTAAACTGTGAGCTTAGGAAACTAGACTGTTGTCTAGAGAGAACAGGTAGGGCTACCCTCTGCTGTGAGTAAGACACCAAACATAAGGGGTCCCTGTCCTTAAAGCTAGGATTCGGAGTGTACAAGAAGATTGGGACAGCATCCCCTGTATCTCAGGAGCAGAGCTTGACCTTAAAAGTAACAAAATGAAAAGAAAGGGCAGCTAGGTGGTGCAGTGGATAGAGCACCAGCCCTGAAGTCAGGAGGACCTAAAAGTTTGGCTTCAGACACTTAATACTTCTTAGCTGTGTGATAGAGAGAGAGAGAGAGAGAGAGAGAGAGAGAGAGAATGAGGAAGAAACAGAAAAGAACCTTAAACCATAAAAATCTACTATGGTGACAGGGAAGAACAAAACGTCAACTCAGAAGAAGACAAAATGCCTCTGTGGGAATTGGTCTCAAGCCCGAAGAGGCTTCTGGGAAGCATTCATAAAGGATTTTAAAAGGCAAATGAGAGAAGAAGAAGAAAAATTGGGAAAAGAAATGAAAAGTATGCCAGAGAGAATCAACAGCTTGGAAAAGGAAGGACAAAAATTGACTGAAGAAATCAATTCCTTACAAACACAGTTGACCAAATGAAAAAAAATCCACTGAAGAAAATAACACCTATTGAAAAAGAGATACTAAAGCTAATTAAAGAAAATTATACATTTAAAACTAGAACCAGGCAGATGGAAGCTTAATGACTCTGAGATGTGCAAAAATGTTTGTAGCGACTCTTTTTACAGCAACAGCAAGATTTTCCCCAGTTACATGTAAAAACAACATATTTTTTTGGTTACACATGTACATTCATTTTTAAAAACTTATTTCCTTCTGAATCATGTTGGGAGAAAAAAATCAGAACAAAGGGGAAAAACTGTGAGGAAAAAAAAACAGAAAAAAAGGGAAAAAAATGAACATAGAATGTGTTGATTTACATTCAGTCTCCATAATTCTTTCTCTGGATGTGGATGGCGTTTTCCATCCAAAGTTTATTGAGATTGCTTTGGATCACTGAACTGCTGAGAAAAACCAAGTCTGTCATAGATGGTTATCACACAATATCGCTGTTACTGTGTATAATGTTTTCCTAGTTCTGCTTGTTTCACTCAGCATCAGTTCTTGTAAATCTTTCCAAGTCTTCCTAAAATCAACCTGTTCATAATTTTTATAGAACAATAATATTCCATTACTTTCATATTCTATAATTTATTCACCCATCCCCCAATGGATGGGCATCTATTCATTTTCCAATTCTTTGCTACCATCAGGAAGAGCTGCTACAAACGTTTTTGCACATGTGGGTCCTTTTCCTTCCTTTATGATTTCTGTGGTATATAGACCCAGTAATGGCACTGCAGGGTCAAAGGGTATGCACAATTTTATAGCCCTTTGGGCATAATTCCAGGTTGTTCTGCAAAAGGGTGGAATCATTTCCACAACTCCACCAACAATGTATCAGTGTCCCAGTTTCCCCCCATCCCCTCCAACATTGGTCATTATTTTTTCCTTTCATTTTAGCCAATGTGACAGGTGTGTAGTGGTATCTCAGAGTTGTTTTAATTTGCATTTCTTTAATCAATAGTGATTTAGAGCCCTTTTTCATATGATTAGAAATGGTTTGAATTTCTTCATCTGAAAATTGTCTGTTCATAATCTTTGACCATTTATCAATTGGAGAATGACTTGTATTCTTACAAATTTGACACAGCTCTTTACATATTTTAGAAATGAGGCTTTTATGAGAAATGCTGGCTGTACAATTCCTCCCCCTCCCCCCCACCCCAGTTTTCTGCTTCCCTTCTAGTGCTGGTGGTGGTGGTTTTGTCTGTGAAAAATCTTTTAAATTTAACCCGAGTTGGAGCTTAGCTCCAGGACTGCCTTCAGCCTCCTCTGCTCCCAGTGACCTTCTGGCTATGGGGTAAATGCTCGGCATTTATTTCTTTGTGTGTGTTTATATGGCATTTCCCATCAAAGCACTAGCTCCTTTAAAGCAGGAACTGATCCAGTCTTGTCACTCTGTGGTCAGTTCCCAGCATAGGGTGTGGTCCACATTAGATCCTTGGATCAAGAAGATCCAAATTAAAATTATGTTTCAAACAATGACCTTGAGCAAGTCCCTTCACGGCTACCTACCTCTCAGTTCCTTCATCTGTAAAATGGGGATGATAATAGTAGCACCTACTCCACCCCCAGGATCGTTTTGAGGCTCAAATGAATTAACAAAGTGCTTTACAAACATTAAAGCATGATATCAATGCTAGTTGTTGTTAGTGTTGTTGATAAATGTTTGCTGACGGAGATGGATGAGATGCAGGTCTTGTCCCTTAGGCCCCCATCAGACCCCCTCACCCCTGAATCCTGAGGCCCAGGGAGGGAGGTCTCGCCCAACAGAGACTCTGAGATCTAGAGCTGGAGAGGCCTCGTATTTCACAGGAGGCTCCTGAGGCCAGAGAAAAGGAAGTACTTCCCATGAGAGGGAAGCAGCAGAGTCAGGATTTGAAGCCAGGCCCTTGGGTTCTAGAAGCCAAGTTCTTTCCCTCAGGCCATGCTCAAACATGTATTCAGCCATTTTAATGATGCACCATCTTCCCCTCTTTCCCATCTCTCTGGATTTTCCCTAACCTCTCTTCTCTGCTCCTCTTGTCAAGCAGCCAAGGACCGAGGCTGGAAGAAGCTTTGCTGCAGCCAGATTCGGGTCACTGCTTTACAAAGATATGGCTACTTTCTTGGAGCTAGGTTACACGTGGAGGGAGCACTGGAGTCAGGAAGCCCTGAGTTCAAATTCAGCCTCAGACACCTCCCAGCTCTGTGACTGAGGGCCAACCCCTGACCCTCACCTACCTCAGTTCCCTCAACTGTAAAGATGGGATAGGACCTGCTTACTGGGCTGTTGAGAACTTCAGATTTATAGCATATTTGTAGCTCAGCATGGTGCCTGGCACATAGTAGGTGCTTAATAAATGCTTGTTTCCTTCCTTCTTCTTGACCGTCACCTTCCTCACAAGAATTGTTCCAAATGTCCATTTTTTTTTACCTTAAATGAATTCTGCCCCCATCCCTTTCTCACAAAGCAAATAGCGTGCCCATTGAACTGAGAACAACCCATCTTCCTCCGACATCTCCTGCCTCCCTGACTTTGCCCAGCTGTCCCCCTTGCCTGAAATGCTCTTACTCCTGCCCTCTGTCTGAAACCACTATTTTCCTTCAAGGCTCAGTTCAAGCGCCCCTTCTATATAAAATCTGTCCCCCCCATCTTGTTGAGGAACCCCCTAGTCACCTCAGTTCCCAAGATTCAAAAACCTTTTTTTATGCCTGAGGAAATTGAGACCCGGTTTAAGTTACTTACCCAGAGTCCCGTAGCTAGTGAGACAGGAACCAAACCCCGTAGTAAAAAAGAGGGACACGAATGGAATCTGCAAACTCGAGGCTAGTGAGGCTGACTTTGATTCCCGACCAAATTCTAGAATGTGTTTGTTATTAATAGGATGGTCAGCCAATCTCTAGAAAAGGAAGCAGCAGTCATCACAAAAAGCCCGTTAGTTTTCTTCAAGAATAAGCCATGCTCTCTCCTCTAATTAACATACACAATTAGGTCCTGATTTGTGCACAAATTCCCAGAAGTAATTGCATTATTTGAATCTACCCTGCATCTTCCTAGTGGGCTGGAACCAATTACCCTATTTTATGGAATCGCAATTTCAAATAGTGACAATTTTAATATATGTGCCCATTTCAGGAGATCCGTCATCACCGCTGATCAGGACCCAGCTGGACAATTCGATGTATTGACCCTGTCTAAAACTGCATCGTCTCATTCTCGAGGTCCTCTGACATGCATTTCCAGACATAGCCAGTGTGCCGATTTGTTTTGCTTGGTTATACGTGTTTGTCACGGGAGAGGGCTTCTATTTGGAGAGAGGACTGTGTTAGTGGATAGTGATGGCTTGGCAAACAGAAAGAGCATCAATAGACCATTTTTCACGTGCACAGAGGAAATGAAAATAAGTTCAGAAGGAGACAGAAATAAAGCAAGTCTGTTAGTACTGTTAAATTATGTATATACATATAGCTATGTACATATATATACACATACATAAAACATACATAATATTTCTTTTTAAAAACAAACTGTAAATAGAAGTTCACGATTTCTTATACAGTCTCACTTGATCTTTGGCGTATATTGAACTGGTTGTGTTTCTTGACGATCGCTAAATTAACAGTGAAAAACAAACTAATTTTAGCCCCCAAGAACGATGGCGGAACGTTGCAAAGAGGTCGCAACAGATTTGATGTCCAAGAGTAGGACAGTCACCTCCAGAGGTGGTGCTTTCACCTTCATTAGAGGTATTCAGACAGAGGCCCATCAGATATGATGTAGAAGACATGGACAAGAAGATATGGGCTGAGCCACATAGATGGCCATTGAGATCCCTTCCAATTCTGAAATTCTTTGATTCTGTGATTTATTTTAAAACTCTCAGCACCTTTGGGAGAGAGTCTGGGGTAGTGACAGAGAGCAAGTCTTGGATTCCAGAATTCTGGGTTCTGTCTCTAATCCGGAAAGAGTACCTCATTGTGTTCATATCAGCTAACCTCTAAAGGACTTTAGATGAACTAGATGAATGATAAAATTACAGGTAAATGGAGAGAGACAGCATGGGATGATGGGGAAAACACCATGTCTGGTGTCAGATCCCATTTCTGATACTTGGACCTGCGTGACCCTAGGTAAATTACTTAGCTTCTCTGGCCTCAGTTTCTCCAATGATAAAATAAAGGAGTTGGATTAATTGCCCTCCGAGATTCCTTTTGGTTTTAGATCTGTACTCTAACAGTCCATCCCAGAGACTAGACTGCAATGTAAGACCCCAGCAAGAACACAATGTGTAGACCAGTAGCTTTCTAGTCGCCAACATCTCCATTTCCCTGGACACCAAAGCTTTTTCTGCTTTTTGTGGCAGGCCATATGAAACTATGTGCCATTTGCATTATAGATTTTCTAAAGTGATAAGTAGGGTCAGTCATGATGACAATCATAATTGCCCAATTACATAGTGCTTCAGAGTTCATAGAGTCATCCTTCTCCTGTTTCCATTCATGGTTTTTCAACATTAGTTTGGCAGAGGACCAAATTCAGTAATAATACTGAATAATACTGAAATATACTGAAAAATAGGTTATAGATTATTAAAAACATAGTATACATAATAAAGCCTCATCTCCAAGCTTCACAAAAGCAGATACAGCTTACGCTTGATGTAACATATAAAAAAATCACAAGAGCAAAGGTCCCACTTCCATTAAAGGGAGCTTTAGGGAGGCTAATAGAATATACCCTTCACGATACACAAAGATTCTCCGGAGGGTTTGTACAAAACACGGCCATCATAATCTAAGAGTGGACAACGGCAGGGAGAGCGGTGAACACTCCATTACCAATGTTCAGTAAATGCAAATCCAAAACAACATTAAAATTCAATTGAGAGACGAGGAAATTATATAGAGGATGGAAAGAGGAACACATGCGAGAATACAACAATGCCCTTTGCTCACCAATACAAGGTGTTTTTTTTCCCAAGAGAGAGTCTGTCATTATGAGTAAGCAGACCATAAGTGGAATGAATAACAGCATTCATCGACTAGGTATTATTAGCTAGATAGAATGCATCACGACCAGTCGGCCTCTCTAACTGAATACACCGAAGGAGACCTGAAACCCAAGGGCCCAGTACCTGCTGACACTAGGCCTGTCAGTCACAGGCAGCTCTGGAGCTATTATTGTCTAGCTTCTGAACTGAAATATTAGTTAGCTAGATGCCATCCTGATTCTTTTTCCTAAAATAATATTTTTTCCTCAGTTCCATGTCAAGAAAATTTTTAGCATTCATTTTTTAAATTTGTCAGATTTTTAAAAATCATAGCTTTTTATTTCCAAAATATATGCAAAAATAGTTTTCAGCATTCACCCTTTTGTTCCAATTTTTCCCCTCCCTTCCTCCATCTCTTCCCCTAGACAGCAAGTAATCCAATATATATTAAATTAAACATGTGCAATTCTTCTATACATATTTTCATATTTATCATTAGCATTCATTTTTACAAGATTTGGAGTTTCAAATTTTTCTCCTCTCCTACTTCCCCTCCTCTCTTCCAAAGATGTTAGTTATTTTGATATAGTTTATATATGTACTATCATATAAAATATATTTCCATATATTAATCACAGTTGTGAAAGAAGAAATAGATCACAAAAGGAAAACCACGAGAAAGAAGAAAAAAATATATACTTCAATTTGTTTTCAGAGTCCATCAGTTCTTTATCTGGCTACAGACAGCATTTTCTTTCGTGAGCCCTTTGTACTTGTCTCAGACTATTGTGTTGCTGAGAAGAGCTGTCAGTCACAGTTGATCATCACACAGTGTTACTGATAAGGTGTACAATGTTTTCCTGGTTCTGTTCATTTCACTTTGTATCAGTTCATACAAGTCTTTCCAGGTTTTTTTGGTCTGCCTGCTCATCTTATCTTATTACATGATAGTATTCTGTTACATTCATATACCACTATCTATTCAGCCATTCCCCAATTGATGGGCATCCCCTCAGTTTCCAATATTTTACCACCAGGTGAGCTGCTATAAATATTTTTTTCACATGTAGGTCTTTTCCCCTTTTTATGATCTCTTGGGATACAGACCTAATTGCTGGGTCAAAAGATATGCACAGGTTGTTCCAAATTGCTCTCCAGAACAGCTAAATCAGTTCACAACTCCACCAACAATGTATTAGTATTCCAATTTTCCCACATCCTCTCCAACATTTCTTACCTCCCTTTTTCATCATATTAGACAATCTGATAGGTGGGAGGTGGAATCTTAAAATTGTTTTAATTTTCATTTCTCTGATCAAAAGTGATTTAGTTCACTTCTTCATATGCCTATAGATGGCTTTGACTCCTTCATCCTTCGATGATTTATCAATTGGGGATGCCTATTCTTAAAAATTAGATGAAATCTCAGAGATACTGTATAGTTTCACAGCCAAGGTACAGAGAATGGGCCTGCCCATCTTGTAGCCCTGTTGAGAAAAGACCCAAAGTGAGTCCAGCAGGCTCTGCTCTGATGAAGCCATGCTGACTTTTAGTAATTACTGCTTCCCTTTCTAAGTATTCACAAGCCATATAGACACAGGTACACACTTACTCAAACACAACTTGGCAAAAACTTCGTTAGGAATTGAAATCAAGTTTGGAAGATTGACGTAATTGACTTCCAATCCTGTCTTCTGTTCTCCTTTACATTTCAAAGACCACCAAGGCAGGGCCTTAGCACATGTAACAATTGGAATATAATTCATCCACACCTTGAATTCCTTTGGGACAGCTGGGTGCTCTCTTAACCATCTCCCATAGCTTTAGCTTCAATTGCCTGATCACCATTTTATTCTATCCTCATCCTTATGATTCTCATCTTTAGCAAAAGAAAAGTGAAACACAACAAGAGTTGACATAGTGGCTTTCTAAGCCTCTAAGAAGACTCTCACTGACCATCTAGTTCTATGATACACCAAAGAAACCTCCACTATAACATTGTACCAGATGAGGGTTCATCTAGTCTCTGCTTTGAAGACCTCAAATGGAGGGGGACTTTCCCACCTCCCATGGTTGAATACTGCATTTTGAGGGCACTCTAATTGTTTTTTTTTATTAATTAAAATTTTTTATTTAAAAAGCATATGCATGGGTAATTTTTTCTAACATTGACCCTTGCAAAACCTTTTGTTCCAAAATTTCCCCTCTTTCCTCCATCCCCTCCCTTATCTGGCAGGTAGTCCCATACATGTTAAATATGTTTAAATACATGTTAAATCTAATATATATGTATATACACATATTTATACTGTTATCTTGCTGCAAAAGAAAAATCAGATCAAGAAAGAAGAAAAAGAAAAACCGAGAAAGAAAACAAAATGCAAGTAGATAACAGAGTGAGAATGCCATGTTGTGGTCCACACTCAGTTCCCACAATCCTCTCTCTGGGTGTAGATGCTCTCTCTATCACTGAACAATTGGAACTGGTTTAAATCATCTCATTGTTGAAGAGAGTCACGTCCATCAGAATTGATCACTGTATAGTCTTGTGTTGCTGTGTATAATGATCTCCTGGTTCTGCTCACTTCACTCAGTATCAGTTCCTGTAAGTCTCTTCAGGCCTCTCTGAATCATCCTGCTGATCCTTTCTTACAGAACAACAGTATTCCATAACATTCATATACCATAACATATTTAGCCATTCTCCAATTGATGGGCATCCACTCAGTTTCCAGTTTCTGGACAATACAAAGAGGGCTGCCACAAACATTTTTGCACATATGGGTCCTTTTCCCTTCTTTAAGTTCTCTTTGGGATATAAGCCCAGTAGGAACACTTCTGAGTCAAAGGGTATGTAGGAATATGGGACTTGCAACGCAGTAATGAAGGACTTGGAAAGTCAAATAAGAGAGGTTTATATTTGCTCATAGAGGTGATAAGGAGTTTATCAAGTAGGGAGGTGACTCGCTCAGTGCTTTTAGACAAATTACTTTGCTGGCTTAATGATGAATTAGAGGAGGGAGAAACTTGAAACAGGGAGACCCACAGCAGTTGCAATAGTCCAGATGTGAGGTGATAAGATCTGGTTTCAGGGTGGTGGCAATGGCAGCAGAAAGTAGTATATTCAAGAGATATTATGAAAGTTAAAATAGATGGGCGTTGCAAACCGATTGAATGTGTGGGGTAAGAGAGTCAGGAGTTGAGGATGACATCTAGGTTGGGAACCTAGGTGAGCAGGAGGATGATAACAGAGAATAGTTCCAGAGAAATTAAGGGGAGGGCATCAGGGAAAAGATCATGAGCTCAGTTTTGGACATGTTGAGTTTAAGATGTCTGTTGGGAAGACTCGTGATGGAGATGGCCATCTGCATCCAGAAAGAGAACTATGGGGACTGAACCTGGATCACAACATAGTATTTTCACTTTTTGTTGTTGTTTGCTTGCTTTTTTCCTTTTTTCTCACTTTTTCCCTTTTTAATCTGACTTTTCTTATGCAGCATGATAAATGTGGAAATATGTCGACAAGAACTGCATATGTTTAACATATATTGGATTACTGCTTCCTAAGGGAAGGGGGGGAAGGAAGGGAGAAAAATTTGGAATACAAGGTTTCGCAAGGGTGAAAACTCTCTTTGTATTTTGAAAATGAAAAGCTATTATTAAAATATGTTTATTGGACATCGAATTTGAGATGTCTAATAGGTGATTTGGATTTTAAAGATGAAAAGTTAGTAGAGAAATTAGAATTGAATAAGTAGATCTGAGAATCATCAGTATAGAGATGATCATTGAATCCATGGGAGCTGATGAATTTATCAAGTGAAATAGTATAGAGAGAGAAGAGAAGAGGGTATTAGATGGTACCTTGTGAGACACATAAGGTTAGTAAGTGTGACCTGGAGGATGATCCAAGCAAAGTAAAATAAGGAGCATTCAGAGAAGTAGAAGGAGAATCAGGAGAAAATTGGGAGAAGACCCAAAAGGAAGAGAGGATCAAGGAGGAAAGTGATTTACAGTGTCAAAGGCTGCAGAGAAGTCAAGAAGGATGAGGACTGAGAGGAGGCATTTGAATTAGCAATTAAGAGATTGGACTGTAACTTTGGAGAGAGCAATTTTAGCTGAATGATTAGGTTAGAAATCAGACTATGGGGAGTTAAGAAATGAGAGGAAAGGAAATGGAGGCACTGATTGCACATGTTTTTATTAAGGAGTGTAGCCACCAAAGGGATAAGCCACAAAAAAAGGGAGGCAAACTGTTGGAGGAGATGGGACGGAATGGGATCGCTTGTGTATGTAGCAGGGTTTGCCTTGGCAAGGAGAAGGGCCACTTTATTCATCATGTGAGACCCTAATGAAGGAGGATATGATGGCAGCGGAGAGATGAAGAGTGGAAAAGAAGAGACTGTCAGAGAATGGCCTCAGTATTTTCACTGAGACCAGATGGTTCAGAGGCCAGGTTCTGAGCTGAGAGGGTGGGGACAGGGAGAGCCATGGGAGGTTTGAGGAGGGATGAAAAGATTTGGAAGACCCATTGTGGTGATTGAGGTAGTGAATCCATTGTGGAGGTATAGTAGGATTTCTGGCAGTGGTGAAGGGCCAGTTCAGGTTATGTACAAACTTCTCCTGGGTCCAATCATCCCAATTTTGTGATTTTCTCCAGTTTCTTTCAGTAGCACGTAAGAGGAGCAAAAGTACTGGATGGTTTACTTTAAGAACAGTATCCTGAGAATTTAAGGAAGCCCTTGGGTGAAGATAAAAGCCAAGATTCCTAGGCTGGGAAGATTCTGTAGTGAAGAGCTGAGGACCGGGATGGAGCCAGCATGTCTGGAGAGGTCAGAGAAGGTTTTTAGAGACCTGGAACTAAGCAAGGCCAAAGGCAGTCTAAAGAGGTTCTAAGTATGGAGTCCAGTTTTCCAGTAGAAAGAGGGCCTGACTATAAATGTCCATGGAGAAATGAATGCCCTCTCCCCAATTCCGTAGAAAGTCTTTCAGATGCTTCGGCAACAGGCAGCTGACAAGAGTTCATTTCTTTGGATGAAGGGGTCACACCTCATTCTCTGCTTACAAACTGGGCAGCCACTTTCCTATTGACATAGCTTCTGGGTCTTTATGACTCAAGCCGGCAAGTCCCAGCACTTGAGTAACACTGTTCAGGAAAACATTGGCTCCTCAGCTATCACGTCTGCATAAGGTCTTTTGACATTTTACTTTTTTTTTTTTTTTAAATCTAAGACTATTTGAATGAATCTGATATTGAAATTACAGTTAAGCAGAGTGGTTATTACTTCATTGGATCCAGTCATTGTTTCTAAAGGCAAGGAAGACTTTACAACATCAGTTATGGGGACACATCTGTTTGGTAAGTTACCATGTGCAGTAAGTGTCCGCTTTGCGGAAGGATTCCACCTTCTGGTGGAATGGAGCCCTGTGACGTTAACGATAAAGTTTGTGGGACTGAACTCGGAGCCTAGGATGACCTCTTTCCCCGATCCCATCTCCCCAAACTGGAAAAGAACACCTCAGCTTGTGCGTGACCAATTCTGCATTTCTGGTGCTGGGTTGCATATGGGCCTCAGATTCACAGTAAAACAAATGTTACTCTGGTGATACCTGAGAGGAGGAGTGCTTGTGTCAGATCTTTGGGCCCTCCATTCCCTGGATCTGCATCTTCCAAAGAGAATAGTTCCGTGCCACCTTTCTCTCCTGAGTGCTTCCAGGCTTGCACTTGCTGGTATTGCTCCCCCGCTTTGCTTCTAAGGTCCACTCTACAGAAGAGGGGCCGGTACCTGCTGCGGCTGAGTCCTCCAGTTCAAGAGGGGTTGTTGGAAGTGGTTTCTATGGCTTCATAGTCGAGGGTCATATCCCAATCGCTGACTCAGTCTCCTTTTCACCTGAGTTCTCAGGGCCCACCAGGCCCCTCTGCATCCGTCTCTGTAAGCTCAGGAGGAACTCCACAGGTTTTTCTCCTCCCCGCTGCCCAGTATGGAGCCGAATAATGTAGGCTGCTTCTGATCCACTCCCCTCAAACATCTCAGCTAAAGTTTGGCTACATTAGGGACGGGTGGCGTCTGGCGGTGTACCAAGGAGCTTATTCACTGCCACTGAGGCCGTCCCCTTAGACCCACTGTCAGTCTCATCACTTTGTCTGGCTCAGGGGCCTTCCGGTGTCTTAGGCCCACTGGTGCCTATCCAACCCAAGCCCCCCCAGCATTGTTCTCCTGGGGTACAGGGTACATCCTGAGAAAACGATCATTTGAGGTCTCTCTATCACAGGGTTTCTTATCTCAGTCTTTCACAGATGAACAGATATTTCTGGATTTAACTGTGACAGTTTCTCTTTGGAATGCCTACTTTGATTGAAAGTTCTCCTACCTCTGTCGGCCATTTTTTCCCTCAGAGGATGGATTAGTATAAAATTTCCAATAGAATCCTTTACCATCAATTCAGCAGGCATATATCTTCATGGTCATAATTCTCAGGTAGGACTAGAGAAACCTCCTGAGTAGTCTCACTTGCCATGAACGCTTTCATCCGATATCTTTTCCTTTTCTACTCCTCTCATCTTCTGACTCCCCGAACCCTGGTCTGAAACAGTGTATCTGGCCACCTTTTCCAGCGCTGGCTGCACTCGCACTCATTCATCAAGACTTGACTTGGTTGAGACAGAAGAGACAAAATACTTAATACTTCCTCTTCTCATTCCCAGGCACTTCTTTTTATCACCATCATTCAGTAACTTCTCCTCCTTTGTAGTTCATGCACTTCATATCTACCATCCAATCAAAATTCTCATATCTATTATCTACTGGTTTACCGGGACACTCTCCCTCTTTCTTCAGTGCCAGGCAGGTTGATGCTCCTGCTGAGGTTAGGGAACCAAATGGTGTGGTTAGGGAACCAAATGATGTAGTTAGCGGCAGTGCAGAGAGTTGTGGGAACCCCTCTTTGGTTGGGGCAGGTCCAACGTGAATGAATTCACAAACCCGAAATATTAGACCGGCAAAAGGAAGTTTATTGTGGGCACTGCAGAAGCCAGCTTTTGCTAGGAAGACGGACTTCCCAAGTCCTGGCAGAGAGATAAAGGCCCTAGCAGAGAAATCCTGGCAGAGAGATAAACCGAGGTGTTAATACTGAGAAGGGAATGTCTTCACAGCAGGCAGGAGTCCTGACAGGCAGCTGTGCCAAGGAGAGAGAGAGGTTCCTTGACAAGGCGTGGTCCTGCTTTTAGGCCTCTGCAAAGAAATGAGCCCCAAATTGCCCTTTAATAGGAAATCTGAGACTGAAGTTTCAATTGAATGAAATTCCTTCAATGTCACTGCCCCCAGGCCTAGATTTCCAATTGAATGAAACCACTTAACTGCCTCAAAGGGTGGGTCCCTGTCAGGAGATTTTCAGGGCTCACCCCAAAAGTCAAGGACAGGTTCAGGGTTCACCCTCGTCACTCCCTTAACCACTTTAACCTTTCAGTTTCTTAACTTACTCCTGTCACATGACCCCTTCCACCCCATCACAGCTAAATGGTCACAGCCTTGATCATGCCATCACTCATAAGTGTGGGATATTTTTTATTCCTGAACTCTGAAAGTTCCTTCTCTGATCACAATCTATTGTCATCCCACCTCTCCCTGTTTTTTGCAACCTCAAACTTTGTTCTTAATTCACACCTTGAACCTCTCAGCCCTTTAGTTCTTTCCCAGGCCATGATCCCTACACTGGTTATATTCTTTTCCCAATCCCCTTGATGTCCCTTAGAGAGCAGACCCTACCCAGAAGCTACTGTGACAATACAGGCCCAAGATGGGAAGTAGTATCGGAGGAGATCAAAGAGAGTATATTCGAGGGATGTTGTAAAGGTGAAATCAATGGGCCTTGGCAACAAATTCGATATGGAAAGTAAGAGAGAGTAAGGAATCAAGGATGACTCCTAGGTTGGGAGCTTGGATGAGCGTGATGATGATACCCTTGACATTTTTGAGTGGAGAAGGTTTGGGAGGAAAGAAAATAAATTCTGTTTTGGATATGTTGAGTTTGGACATCTAGGTCGAGATGTCCAGTGAGCATTTGGAGATGTGAAACTGGAGATCTGCAGAGAGACTGAGGCTGCATAAGTAGACCTGAGAGTCATCAGCACTGACATGATCATTGAATCCATGAGAGCTGATGAATTTACCAAGTGAAATAGTATGGAAGAAAAAGAGACGAGGCTTTGGGAGTTACCCATGGTTAGCAGGCCTGAGCTGAATGAAGATCAAGCAAAAGAGATAGAGAAAGAAGTTCTTGTGAGAACCAAGAGAGCTATGTCTCCAAAAAACTGGAGAGAAGAGAGTTTTAAGGAGCAAAGGGTGATCCACAAAGTTGCAAAGAGGATGGATGAGGATTGAGAAAAGACCATTAGATTTGGCATTTAAGACATCATTTGTAACTTTAGAGAAGGCAGTTGTGATTGAATGTTTAGGTTGAAAGCTGGACTATAGAGAGTTAAGAAGAGAGTGATCGGAAAGAAAGTGGATGAGATACAAAAAGGGACGAGATACAGAACTTTAGTCCTATGCCAGGGATAAATGGCTCAAATAAGGGTTTTTGGAGAATGGTGGAGACAAAGTCATGTTTGTAGGCAGTAGGGAAGTACCTAGTAAAACAGGAGAGATTGAAGATAATTGAGAGATTGGAGGTGATAGGGTGTTCTGCTGGAGAAGATGAGATAGAAAAGTAGCAATTATGTATTTAGAGGAGTTTGCCTTGCTAAGGAAAAGGGCCACCTCATTCATTATGTGAGCCCTAAATGAAGGAGAAGAAAATGGCAGAAGACATCTTGGTTATGTAAAGTAAAAAGGGAAGACACTCTCAGCAACTGGTCTTTGAAATTTTCAGTAAAATAGGAGGTGAACTAAGAGAATGGGGGGAGGAAGAGCCATGGTCAGTCAGTCAGGAAACATTTATTAAGCACCTATCAGGAACTGTGCTAAGCCATGGAAGATTTGGGGAGGGATGAAAAGGTTTGGAAGAACCACTTTGGTGAAAGTGAGTTTATTGGAGAAGATCGCCTTGTAAGGGTGCATTTGAAGCTACATAACAAATTTGTAGTGGATCCTCGAAATGGTTTCATGATTTTCTCCACCTTTCTTCTGCAACATAGAAGTAGAAGGAAAGGCAGTGGGTGCTAGAAGTGATACAAGACTGAGGCTTTGCAAGGTAAGATCAGAAATATAAAAAAGGGGGGCAAGGGAGTCCAGGGAAGAGCACAGACTCGACATCCTAAACTCAATATTAACAGAATTTATTTTCTTTTTTCTCTCTCCCCTCAAAAATGTCAGGGATGTCATCATCACACTCACCCAGGCTCCCAATCTAGGAGTCATCCTTGATCCCTTACTCTCTTATCCTCCATATCTAATTTGCTGCCAAGGCCTGTTGATTTTACCTTTACAACATCTCTCGATCGCTTTGATCTCCTCTGATGCTGTTCCCATCTTGGTACAGGCCTTCCTCACCTCAGGCCTGGATTGTTGCAGTAGCTTCTGGGGAAGGTCTGCCTGCTTCAAGTTGCTCCCCACTGCAGTCGATGTTCCATTCAGCTTTCAAAATAATCTTCCTAAAGTTGATCTTCTATTCAATCAATTCCAGCAGCTCTCCATCATTTTCAGGATCTCTTTATTTGGTGCTCACAGCCCTGCATAATCTGTTCCCCCTCCACTCCCTCCTTTCCAGGCTACTTACATCTTCCTCCCTGCCATAGACTCCTCGATCCAGTCTCACGGGCCTGCTGGCTGTTCTAGGAACATCTCCCAACTCTGGACATTTGCACTGGCTGTCTTCCATGCCTGGAATGCTCTCCTGACATCTCATCTCCTGGCCTTGTTGGCTTCCTTCAAATCCTAGTTAAAATTTCACCTTCTGTTGGAAGCCTTTCTTGATTCCTCAATTCTAGTGCCTTCCTTCTCCAATTTCTCCTGCATAGACAGCTTGTTTGTACACATTTGTTAGCACATTGTCTCCCCATTCAGCAGTGAGTTCCTTGAGAGTGGAGAGTAGCTTTCTTTTTTTTTGGGCTGAGGTAATTGGGATTAAGTGACTTGCCTAGAGTCACACAGCCAGGAAGTGTTAAGTGTCTGAAGTCACATCTGAACTCAGGTCCCCCTGAGGTCAGGGCTGTTGCTCTATCTACTGCGCCACCTAGCTGCCCCGAGAGAGTAGCTTTTGTCTTTGTTTCAAGCACTTAATAGAGTTTTTTGACTATATGACTATTGAAAGAAAAGCAGAAGTTAGAGCTGAACAACGGAGTACTGTAACTATATATGACAACCTGTGCCATATATAGTCCTAGAAGACAATTAGTGCTATCCAGCACTTACAAAACATGATGACACTTGGGTCAAGAGAGAGCCCTAGAAAAGGTACAAAACAGATTCTCTTAGCTCAAGATAGTAGCAGATGTGAAATGAATTATGAGACTCGTGACTGATGTATTCATAGATATGGTATCAAATCATTCTGGATAATTGAATTCTAGAGTGGGCAAGAACATTGAGATCCCCTGTTTCAATCCCTCATAAAGAAGGGAACTGAGTCTTGGAGTAGTAAAGTAACATGTGTGAGGTTTTACAGTTTCTTGTAGAATTGTATAGATAGAACTAGTATTAGAACTCAAGTCTCTAGGATTTGTAGCCATTTTGGCTACACCTTGCTGACTTTTGAAACACTTATTCATAGAAGGAGAAAACAAGATGCTCCTTCTCTGTCTTTTACCCTGCTCCAACCACATGGTGCTAAGTTCTGGGCACCATGTTTTGAAAAATGAGCTTCCAGGAGAGGGTTAAGACAGCGGTGAAAGGCTTTGCATCCATGCATCCAAACATTTGAAGGAACTGGAAATTTTCTATTTAGAGAAAAGAAGACTCAAGGAGAATATGATAATCGTGTGTTTAGTCCCAGAGGTCAGAACTAGGAACCTTGGAAGGTAGACCTTGCAAAGGGTGAATTCAGGTGGAATGTGAGGAAAACCTTTCCAAAGTACAATATGGCGCCCCTCCTTGGAGGTGTCCCAACAGGGCTGGACAACCACCAGCTATGTATGTTAGAGTGGGAATTCCTCACGTGTCTATGTTGTACGCGATGGCTGCTGAGATCTTTGTCCAACTCTGAAATTCTGTGATTTTGTGATTGTGTATATGTGCAATTGTGATTGTGTAAAATTAGCCATAAGTGATGGCAGAAGATAGGAATAATATGAGAGCATCATTTCAGCTGATATATATCAATTGGCTAGTCAATAAGTGAATGTCTTAAGTGCCTACTGGGCGCCAGGCACTGTGCTAAGCGCAGAGGATAAGAGGAAAAGGCAAGACAGAGCAGTGGATAGATCATAGGGCCCAGAGTTGAAAACCATCCTCAAGGATGTGAGCTGGGTAAGTCACTTCATCTTATTTGCCTCGGTTTCTTCATCTACAAAATGAGCTGGAGAAAGAAATAGTAAATGGATCTGGATCTTTGACCAGAAAAGCCCAAATGGGGTCATGAAGAGTTGGACACAGCAAAAATTAAAAAAAGTTGAACAACAATAACATTGCTCTCAAGGATTCTACGGTCTAAAGGGGAAGATGAGTACATGAATAATGTAAATAGAAGTTTGTCATATATACAATAGAGAGAAGGAAAACTTATTGTCATTAGCAAGCAGATAGGCGAGCAGGAAAGGCCTCTTGCAAAAGACATCTTACTTGGGCATCTCCAACCGTGAACCAGAAAGCTTTCACAATTGCCAAGAGGGGTGCAAACCTTTCTCTGTGTTTGACTTCTGACCAGGATTTGGTCTGATTGAAATCGCGATAGTCCATGAAGTCCACAGTGCGTTCCTAGTAGATACAAATAATGGTACCAAAAATGCTCCCACGAGCTTCAACCCTATGTTTGTGGCATTTGGACCGAGTCCCCATTTGCCTATTGCTTTCTACTTTGGAGACACGGATTGTTGAGGCACAAGACACCCCGACAATGTTAGCGTCCCCGGGTCGATGTCCCGGCTATGGCGAAAGAATTGGCAAACTCAGTTTGTCTCCAAATTAAGGGGTGAAGATTTATTATGCTGCTAACAGTGGGCTGAGTTCCAAAAGAAGTTAGCAAAGAACCAGGAGCAAGAATAGAAATGTATAGGAAACAGATTCTTCCTGCCACTGATATGCTAATTTTATGGCTTAGTGGTTTCTACCTATTGAGGAGTGGTCTTAGAAATGGAGTTGAGGAGTGGTCTGGTATGTACCCCATTATTGCCTCAGAAACTTTATTACTGACCTCCAGCAATGTTTGTGAACTACAGCACTCCCAAGGCCAGGTGGCCTTAGGGTTATTGCTACATCCCTCTCTAGGAACTATACCACCCCAGAGGGATGGAGAAGACTAGAAGCACCAGTGTTTGAGTCTATCGCTTGGCTGGGAAAGCTTCTGAAAGAAACTTGCTTCCTCATTATGGCCTTGGCTCCCTGGAGCTCTGAGAGGAACAAGGGCTGTCATGTTTCTTAGTTGGCGTAAGAAACAAAATCTCTTACCAAGAACTCCACTGACTCATTGATGAATGTAGGAAAGAGTTATTTTACATTTTTACAAGAATGGGTGCCTAAGTGAGTAGACACACCTTTGAAACTCCCAAGACAGTATTTTATTTCCTATCCTGAAGCACAAGTCTCTTCCCTGATTCCCTATTAATTGGATGATACAGAAGCTATAAAACCTGAATCTTTTCCTACTTAGCCAGTCCCTGCACCCAAGGAGCTTCCATTCGAGAAGGAGGAAGGAATATTTTCTTTCACATCTCAGCCCATCACCCCTGATTACCAAAGCTCCCAAAGAGCTTCCATTTGGGAGGAGAAAAACCTCCACCTTTGCTTATTCTCTGATGTCCTCGTGGTTTTCAGTTTTCTAATTTAAGTTTCATTTCGCCAATTGAATTTTCCTAACTGTGGAAACTAAATAAATCCCCATCCGTTTCTCACATCAGGAACTCCAGCAAGAGGATAGAATTCTGCTCAGCAATCTTGAAAGGAACACACAGGACAGAGAACAGAAACCTATACCTGCTCCTAGCCCTAGAAATGGAAAGATCCGGCACCAAAATAGCTCCACAGAGTGGTCAGACTCCATAAAGACACTACTGGGAAACTATTGGAGCCCATTGGAGGATGGGGTTAGTTGGACCCCCTGGGGATGGATGAGGATGTTGTGGCGCTCAGGAAACTCTAGCGAGACAGAACAAAGTCAGGCAGGAGTACCGGACCCGCCAGTCAATGTGCATTTATTAAGCACTTAATATGGGCCAGGAAATATGTTAAGTGTCGGTATTAACATAGAAAAGGCAAACTTCTCTGTCTTCCAGGATCTCCATTTGAATGCGGAGGCAACTTGCAAAGAACTTTACATTTAAAATAGGCTAAGTAGATGGAAAGGAATTTCCTGGGGGAAGGTACGGGGTGGGGTGGGGGCGGTGGAGGGTGGAGTTAAAAGTCGAATTGAGTCTTGGGGGAAGTCAGAGAAGGTAAGAAGCAGAGATTGGGGGGCAGCTGTTGGAGGCACGTGGATGGCTGGTCCAAAGACCCTCTTCCATGGAGTTCGGAGGTAGCATTTCACGTGCGTGGAACAGGCAGGAGGCCAGTGGAGCTGAGGGCATGGAGGCGAGTGGTAGAGAAGATGGCAAAGCTGGGAGGGGGTTAGTTTTCATTCAAGATGGAGGACTTTGTCTATGCGACCGTGACCAGAGAGCTTTGAGCGTCCCAAGACTGTGAAGTCAGGCCCCCAGGAGCCGGGCTGTCCTCGGGAAACTGAGGAGGGAGGAGAGTCCAGAGTGGGAAGATTTTTTTGCCCTTTTGTCTTGAGAGTCTGAGTTTACACGTGAGTAGATTGGCACATTTTGTGGTACTGTTTCTCGGGTTTTTACTATGCTTTTTACCAAGCGTTTAGCCGCGGCCTTGAGCTGTGGGTGACTGAAAGATGCTGCCTTCGGAAAGAACAGACGTGACCTCGAGGAGGAAGCCGGAATTGAGGTGAGGAGCCCGACACCCGATTTTAAGGCCCCAGTAACTGTGGTGGGTGGGGAACGGCTATTCCCAGATGGAGGGTTAGAAAGATAGGGACCTCAGAGGCCGTCGAGTTCAACCACTTCCACTTTCTTCCTCATTTGCCAGATGAGGAAACTGAGACCAGAGACTTGCAGAAAGTTCCATCCGTAGTGCTGGGTGGTATTTGAAGCTGGGGGTGGGGGAGAGGCCCTCTAAGCCAGGGATCTCGACACTATTATCGGGCTTGCTCGGACACCTGTTACACCTGAATATCCAGCTACACCTGCCCAGTTGTACCCATGGTAACAGTTCTGTTGGTTCATGGGGGAAGACAGCGATTTCCCCCGGGTGGCTTCGTTCCTGGTCCAGAGCTCGGCCCCGGGCCAGCGGTCCGCTCGGTGCCATTCTCCCTTTGTGAAAAGATAGCGACGGGCTTGGGTTGGGTTTCCTGCCATTCTTTGCCCCTGTCTGAGCAGTCCGCGGTCTCCGTTTGGCTGCGGGGTGGTTTGCGTAGAGCAGCTCCTCTGTGGACGTGGGTGGCCCGAGAGAGCTGGCCCTCCTTGGGGCCGACAACAAGTGTCGCCGGCTGTTGTGGTTGGTCTGTTTGTGCTGGGAACGGGCGGGGCGGCGGGGCATCGGGAGGAGGGAACTACGGGGGGTGGCGAGGGGGGAGACGGTGGAACAGGAAGGAGTTTGCACACATTTCTGCCTCCCTCCGCATTTCGCCTACTGCCGAGGCTGTCTAGGACTGTCTCTTTCCAGAGCCTGCAGAGGCGCGCGCGCGCGCACGCACGCTCTCCTCCGCCCTCCCCCGGGCCGGTGCGCGCGCACAGACACCCGCACGCTCCCTCTCCCTCCACCCGGCTCAGTGGGTCTCTTCTTCCAAGATGACAGGACGGAGGAGGCCAGGCTGCTGGAATCAGCTGGTATGTAGGGGAGCACTCCGGCCGGCCGGGCCTCACCCAGCGGCTGTCCGCCGCTCCCCCCCGACTCTCCCCTTCCCCGGGCAGGCTGCTCAGCGGCCGGGCTGCCCTCTCCCCACTGCTCCCCTTCCCAGGGCAGGCTGCTCAGCGGCCGGGCTGCTCTCCGCGCTTTGCGGCGGCTCTGCGCCGCCGGGCTGCTCTCCGCGCCCTGGCTCGCCCTGGGCTGGCAGAGCGCTCCCGCTCCTGCTCTAGCTCCCGGCGGGGAAGGAAGCGATCCGGAGGCGCCCAGGGGCTGGGGAAAGGGGGGAAGGCAAAGAGAGGCGTTGGAGCAGCTGCAGGTGAGCCCCGTGGGTGGGCGGCCGGCTGGAAAGGCGCTCTGGCCCGCCTGGGGACGGGGGCGCCCTTGCCCAACTTCGCCCCGATGGGCGGCGGCGGCGGCGGGAGCTTTGGCCGTGGGGCGGCCACCGGGCCGGCCGGCGGGGAGGAAGGGAGGGAGGCCGGTGTGCGCCCAGCGTGCCCGCTCGTACCCGGCTCCTGCTTCCATTCCTTAGAACGGCCGACGAGGCCGGCAGAGGGCACGCCCCCTCGGGGCTTGCTTGGGCGAGTTCTCCTCGATACCCCCCCCTCACCCTCATCGCTACCCCTACCCCTCACCTTGTCGGGCCGTGTCGGCCCTGCCCAGCCCAGCCCAGTCCAGCCCAGCCCAGCGTCCGGCGATGGCGCACTGAGGGGCGGGATGGGGGGGGGGGACGGCCCGGGGAAAGAGGGCGCTCTGAGGCTGGCCAGGAAGGGGACCTTGAAGATGGCGGGGTGGAAGGGGGCGGGAGTGGCGGGGCCTGGCCCTTTGGGCCTGGCCGCTCCATCCCCCCCTTCCCTAATTCCCGCGGATGGCCCTGGCTGAGACTGAAGTTTTTGCTCTTCCACTCACCCGGAGTTTTTTTCCCTCGCCACCTAGCTCATTTATCCCTTCCCTCCCATTCTCCTCCTTCTCTGAGTAGCTTTCCTTGATTTCTGTGTGGATGGGTGTATTGGGGAGCTGGAAGGTGTGTGTGTGTGTGTGTGTGTGTGTGTGTGTGTGTGTGTGTGTGTGTGTGTGTATGTTGAGGGGGAGAGATCTATATGAAAGCTGTGTGCTTAAATGTGCACGTATGCATGCTTATATGTATGTTTGCATGCATGCCTTCTGTGGGTCTTATTCCAATGGTTGTCCAGCTAAACTGGGAAGGCTACCTTTTCCACCTTTTCCACCTTTTCCACCTTTTCCACCTTTTCCACCATATGGAGGAGGGGGGAACTGGCCCAGGGAGGGTTCTCTTAGTTTTTCATTCCCTTACTGGGGGCTGCGAGGCTGGGGGCAGGGATGGGAGCAGTGTCTTTCCTGCAGCTGCTTATTTCAGCCCTCAACCTTCCTTTCCCTCCCCCACCCTAAGCCTCTGCTGCCCGGTTCCTTAGCAAATTTCGAAGGGGGAACAGCAGTTATTGGCTCTTCAATGACTCACAGACTGACCAATTAGTTTATTAGAAAAAGGTGATGTAGAATGCCTCCCATTTGTTACCTGGAGTCTGTTTTCCAGGTTGTCATTCAGGTCTGAAAGCCAAGAAAACAAGAGGTTTCATCCCAGCTCGGATGCCATTTTTGTTCTGTGACTTGGGGGCAGTTGTTGAGACCTGCCCTTTCTGGGGGGACCATTTATGTAATGAGATGATAATTTCTCCTCAAATATTGTGAAATTTAACTTTATTCTTGAAGACACAGTCTAGTTCAGAGGACAGAAAATTGACTTTCTATTCGGGCTCCTCAGTCTCTAGTTGGAAGGAACCTCACAGGCCACCTGGTACAACTCTTTTATTTTACAGATGAAGAAACCGAAGTGAAATGACCTGTTCAGGGTCTCAAGTAACCTGCATTCAAGCATTACAGATATGATTTAAATCCAAGTCTTCCCATTCCAGAATTCGTATCGATTCCTTTACAAGATGGAGGACCTGGGATCAAATCCTTCCTCTCGTTCTTTATTGCCTGTCTGACCTTGAGCCAATTCCTTCCCTTCCTTGGGTTTCGGTTTTCCGCTCTGTAAAATGAGGGGGCTGGACTCCATGGCCTCTGAGGTCCTTCCCCATTTGAGATCAAGGACCCTATGGGTCACCCTGGGCAGGTCACATCATCTTCCTGGGCCTCGGTTTCCCCCTCTGTAAACCGAGAAGGTTAGACTCCATGGCCTCTGAGGTCCTTCCCAGCCTCTAGACCTAGGAGTCTCAGTCTGGAGCCAGTTCTGTACATAGGGAAAGAAAGTTGCTTATATAACGATTAAAGCCGGAACACTGGCAAGATAAAAAACATTGCTCGCCATTATTGGTCTTCCAGGCACCAAATATATTCGTCCCCTCCTTGGTGTGAGAAGCTTGGTTTTCTTAAAGGTAACAGAAGCAGGGGAAGGCAGGACTGGGGAACTTTAGGATTCATTCTGGGGAATGCTGTTCAGTTTCAGTCATAGCCTAAATGATTTTAAGGTGCTCTATCGTGGCTTAACTGAGTCAGTCATTTGGAAATGTAGCCTCGCCCATTTTTAACCCATGTGGGGGCAGCCACCTCATTTGTATTAGGAAGCGGCATAAGTAGTTTTTTGGCACGCACACTTTAGGCATCTTTAGCATGTAGTTATAATGAGTCACAACGTTTATTGAGCTCCAAACCGATTTGTCTGCAGCTTTAGTCTTGGCTTTTGGTGGGGGGAAAGGGCGTCTGTCTTATCTGCTTGGAGCACAGAAGATTCGCTGGTAGGAGAGCGCATGGGCAGGGGAAATGGGAGAGTTCAGTGTCCCTTGTACTTGCTCTTCTGGCTGGGTTCCTCATACAAGTCTTGCCTTGGGCTGACACATCACACGAGTCCACCTCTGGAAAGTCCTGACACTAAGTCGGAGTGACTCAGTTACTTCATGAATATGAGCAGTGTAAATTGATTTAGATGAAATTGGTTTAGTGAAGCCTTCTTCCGAGTACGCAGCAGCTTGTCCCGACTTGCAGTTCCTAAAGCAGTGCCAGTGGAGTTTGTTAATTGCATCAAAGAATCACTCTGGGTACTGAGCAGGTCCACTCCTCCCTTGAAATCTGCTGACATCAAAACCATCAAGCCAGGGAAGAAAAATGAGGGGGTTGGACTCGATGGTCCAGTTTGGACTCCTCTGTTTGGGAGTACCATTGGTGACGCCAGAAGTGCCCCAGCCTTACCCCTCTGGCTGTCTGTGGTATGGCCGGGATGCAGTTATATCTTATCCCTTCAGTTCCATTGAGGGGAACTCGAGTGGAAGCCCCCCCCCCCCCCAGGGTCAAGGCTGAGATGAAGGTTTGCCCTTAAGAACCATTCCTTTCAATTTCTTAGTCACCTCTGCCATATGGAGAGACTATTGGTATTCCCTGGAACATTTGTACCTGTCATTCAATACACTGGGTAGGTCAAAGAGGTGCTGTCAAGTCTAAGTCGCTACCATCTTCCTTAATGGGAAAGGGAGTATTTGCCAAAGACCTAAGTGCCCTGGATGCCTAGGGACTCCACCCAATCTAGATATGGGTTGCAACATGTTTTCAGGATACATCATGGTTCAGTAGAGTTCAAAGCTGTTTATTTTTTGCCAAGTGAAATTTTGGTTCCATGGGTTGGCTCATCAGTCATCCAAATGGCCCTGATAGTTGTTACATTGCATCTTTTAAAGGCAGTGATGAGTTTCATCCTTGATCATTGGGTAGAGAGTGATCTAGCTCAGTAATTTTTAACTGGGGGGCAGCCTTGTTTGATGTGTTTATACTGGAAAACCTTCTAGCACTTCTTTGCAAATAATGCCAGCTCTTCTTGGTTTTGAAATTGTTCAGTAAACGGTGGCTGCTACTGTTGCTCTTTTTAAGGGAGCAGTACTTTTTCCTCTTAACTTCCTGAAATGGGCAATCTGTAGCTTTTAATCCAAGTTCTTTCTTCTATAGCAATTTAGTAGCAGCTACCTCCCTTATCCCTTCTCCCCCTCCCCCTTCTCCTCCCTCTTTCCCTCTCTCTCTGCCTCTCCCCCTCCCCCTTCTCCTCCCTCTTTCCCTCTCTCTCTGCCTCTCCCCCTCTCTGTCTCTCCCTCCTCTTTATGTCTCTTTTTCTTTCCTTCTCCCCTCCTCTGTCTCTTTACCTTTATCTGCCTCTTCTCCCCTTCTGTCTCACTGTCTCTTGTCTCTGTCTTTTTCTCTCTGTGCACCTCTCTCCCTTCTTTCTGCCTCTCTCCCTCTTACTGTCTCTGTTTCTCTGCCTCTTCCCCTCCTCTCTGTCTCAGTGTCTGTCTCTCCGTCTCTCTGTGTCTCTCCCTTCTCTCTGCCTCTCCCCCCTTTCTCCATCTCACTGTTTGTTTCTTTTTTTCTCCCTCTTTGTCAATCCCTACTCTCTACCTCTCCCCCTCTCTGTCTCACTGTCTCTTTCCCTTTCTCTGTCTCTCTGCCTCTGCCTCTTTCTCTGTCTCTCCATTATCATAGTCAATATAATTTGATTTGAAAAAAATTAAAATTTTAATATACTAGTGACAATTTCCATGTGTATTCCCTACTCCACTTCTTTTTTTTCTTCTGTGTACCTTCTAATTGTTATATTAATGCTCTTATATTTTCTCATATTTTGATCAGGGATATGAGAACATTCTTGTAAAGATTTGGTAAAGATCCAGTAAATAGGCATATGAGAAGGTTAATGTTAAAAGCCTTTAAATTGCCTTTTTCGTTTGTAATATAATTTGTGATTTTTTCCCCCCAATTGTTTGATAGTCTCCCTTTAAATTGCCTTTTGTTGCCTCTAGTTGATATTATTTATCTCATTTATTTTCTTTGCTGGTTCTTTGGGGTTTTCTAAGCATATCAATATGTTGTCTACAAATGGGTATAATTTTGTCTCTCATTTGCCATTGTTTATATCTTTGATTTTTGTCTCTTGTTTTGTTGCTATAAGTTAGTATTTCTAGAACTATGTTATGTGATAGTGGGAGAAAGTAGTATTTTTATTTTATGTTTGTTCTGGGAAAGCTTCTAGTAGTTCTCCATTATACTAATATCAATATGAACTCCCCTGTTTGATATTCAATGCCTTTTTATAACCTGGCCACTTTTACATTTCCAATATTCTTACACTTTTACTTCCTTCCATGTTTTCTATAATCATGCCATGCTGGCCTCCTGGCTGTTCCTCACACCTGACATTCCATGCCCAGAATACTCTATCTCCTCACCTCTGTGAGGAAGTTTCTTTTTCTTTCTTTCTAGTTTCTTTTTCTTCAAGATTCATTTCAAAACCCACCTTCTGCACGGGAAGCTTTTCTCATCCTCCATACCTTCTCCTTTCAAATAGCCTTCTCCTTCTCCCTCTCCCTCTCCCTCCCCCTTTCTCTCTCCCTCTTCCTCTCTTTATCCCTCGCCCTTTCCCTCTCCCTTTTCCTCTCCCTTTTCCTTTCCCTTTTCCTCTCCTTCTCCCTCTCCCCTCCTCTTCCTTCCCTCTCCTATTTTCACGTTATCTCCCCTATTAGAATTGAGCTTCTTAAGGGCAGGCATTTTGTTTTTGCCATTCTTTGTATTCCCAGTGCTTAATACAGTGCCTGGCACATAGCAAATGCTTCATAAATGCATAAGCATGACTAACTCACTCTTGATTTTAAATTTGTGTTTTTGATGGTATTTAAATATGGCCTCTTCTATACTTATGCTCCTTTTCCCCTTTTGGGATTGGTTTTGAACCAATTTCATAAATGTAGGGAACTTTCTGGTGTGGAATCTCCCTCAGCCAGTTCATATGGGCAACTCACCAGAAACTAACTCATGCTCTTAGGGAAGAACTGAGAGGCTTTTAAGTAAGTTGCCCAGGGTTCCACAATCAGTATGTGCCAGAGCCAAGCCTCACACCCCATTTTTCTGTCCCCAAGGCTAGCTCTCTGAACCCTCTCCCAGGCTGCCTCTCCATGTCTCTGCTTTTTTAAGATTTTTACCGTAAGCCTCGAATTTTGTCTAAGGCTTTTTACTGCTTCTATCAAAATAATCATATACATTTCGTTTTATAGAGTTAATTATGTTAGTTGTTTTCCTAATGGCAAACCATTCTTTCATCCCTGGTATAAATCCAAGTTGGTCACAGTGAATTCTTTTTTGGATTCAATTCTGTGGTCTCCTTGGGAGGATTTTATTTAAAACTGTTGCATCATCATTCTTTCGTGAGATTTGTCTGTTTGGTCTCTTTCTTTGCTTTGTCTCACCTTAATTTGGGCATTGGAACTATATTTGTCTCATAAAAGAAGTTTGCCGGAGTGCTTTTTTGTTTTTGAGTCATTTTGGGAACGTGGATATTAGTTGCTTTTCCAGTGCTTGTTAGAATTCATTTGTTAATCCATCTGGACTGGGAGTTGTTTTCTTTGGCAATTCATTTGTGGCTTGCTCAATTTCTTTTTCCAAGATTGGGTTGTTCAAGATCTCTGTTTCTTGTTTTGTTCGTCTGGGTATTTTACATTTTTGGAGATTTTAATCAATTTCCTTTGAATCCCCAGTTTTGCTGACATCTCATTGTCTGTTGTAATTTTTGATAATGGGTTTTATTTCCTTTCTGTTTAAATGTGAGTTCATCTTTTCAGTTTTTTTTTTTTTGGTTTGGTAATTGGATTTTCCTCTCTTTCACTTGATCAGGTTGGCTAATGTTAATCGGTTTTGTTTGTTTTCAGCAAAGTCAGCTCTTGGTTTTACTCAGTTCTATGGTCTCTATTTTTCAGTTTCTCTGTTCTCTAATTTTAAAGATTTCCTTTGTGCATGTTTAAAGGCTGTTAACTTATTTTCTAATCTTTTAAGTTTCATTATCATTTCAGGGATCTGTTTGCCATTTTGCTAACATAAATTTTTAAAGAGAAATTTCCCTCAATATACTGCTTTTTAACTGTGTCCTAAAAGTTTTGGTTCCTAGTTACATTTTTTTTAGCATTGTTGTTGACATAATTAGCTATTGTTTCTTCAGCTCAGTCATCATTCAGGATGGCATTACTTTGTCTCCATTTAGGTCTATTTTTTCCTTTTATTTCCTTTATTTACTATACATTTTATTGTCTCACAAACTATAAAGTATTTTTTTTTTATTATTTCTTCCTCTTGACATATGTTTATGGTTCTTTTATGTCCTAGCACATGATGACTTTCTGTAAAGGTACTGGAGTGTGCTGAAAAATATGAATATTCTTTTAATATTCCTTGCAGAAAGCACCATAGAACAGTCAAGTCTAGTTTATACATCCTTCTATTGTCCTTTTTTTCGGTTGGATTTATCCAACTCTAAGAGGAACACTAAAATATCCGATTATTATTTTGTTACTATCAAAATGTTTTTGGCCTTTTGCCACCTAGCTTTTTCTTTTGAGAACATAGCTGCTATTTCATTTGGTGCCTATGCATTGAAAACAGCAAATTTCTCACTGTTTGGTGCCTTTAAACATGTAATGTGGTTTTGTTATTTTTTCTTTTGACTTTATTAATTTTTAGATTCTTTATCTAAGATGATGATGCTAATTCTTGCTTTCTTAGAGTTGCCTGAGTCACAATAGATGCTTTTGCATCCCCTTAATTTCATTCTGTATGTTTAAAATGAGTTCCTTCTATACAGCAAATTGTTGGCTTTTATTTTCTTCTTTTGAGGTTCATTTTCTTTTTATTGTGGATTTTAATGGCTGTAATTGTTCAATTTGTATTTTCTTTCATCAACTATTATATGTGTTTATATATTATATATGCGATGTCATCAGAACTCTGATTTCATTGGCATAGGAAACTCCTCAGTGAAGAGACTTCCTCTACCAATGCAGATAGAGTTGTCTAGAACACTGGCTGTGACACAGCCAGAATGTGTCAGAAACCACACTTGAGCTCAGCAGCTCTTCCTTACTCCTAGTCCAACTCTCCATTCTTTACACTATATCACTTAAATGTGTGTGTGTGTATATATATATATATATATATATATATATATATATATATATATATATATATATATATATATATATACACATACTATAAATTTTATGTTCTGCTACTGCAGATCTAAATCCAGTCTCCACCCCCACCTCCATCCCCCCGTTTTTAAATCTAATCCCAAACTTTTTGGGTTTCCTTTTATCTTTGCTCTCCCTTGCTCTTGTTTTATCTTTCTTTTCCCCAGCTCAGATAAGAATATGGTATCTTCCCACCACTTCCATTTTCCTATGTTAGTGGTATTAATTTATAATGCTCTTTTCCAAGAAGTTGTATCTTCCTCTTGCCCCCTTTCTTATCCTTCATTCCTTCTAGAATTCTCTACTCTAGGAGTTCTCAACTTTTCTTTGTGTCGAGAGTCCCTTTGAGATTCTGGTAAATTCAGTATATCCCTTTTCAGAATAACATTTTTAAGGAACTAAAGAGGATGCTAAATTTTAATTAGAAAATAAAGATATAATTCCACCCCCCCCCATCCAAAATTCCTGGACCTCCTGAAATCTATCCACAGATGGGAAAGAAACCCTACTCAACTTTATTTTATGATAGGTTAGTTGCTAGGAATGCTCATTCTTAATGGAACTAGGATACTGTGGCAAATGTTCCATGAGGCTAATCTTTAGAGGGAGGGGAAGTTCTAAAAAAACATTTCCCTCATCACTTAGCCTTTTTGATGTTACACCTTCCTCCCTTTGAACCTCTGAAACCCTGTCCTCCCCGGAGTCGTGACTCCCCAGATACCTAATTACTTCCTCTCCCTCCATCCCCAGTGAGATTTGCCACTGAGTTTTATGTTATATAAGCTGATTGGGTCCAACTCCCACCCTCCTGAAGTAGGATCCATTACAGAACTCTGACCTCTCAGGGGCGGACTGCAAGCTGCTCTTCCTCCTCTGCTGGCCATACAATTTCCACTGTATTCTGCCCCCCCCCCCACTCCCCAGTGTGGATTGTTGTTACCCTACCCCATTCTACCCAGTGGCAAGGGAGAGAAACTGAAAGCTTCTTGTCCATTTCTTGAGTGATGAGCACTCATTATGTTCCAACCTCCCCCTCCCATAGTCTCTTCTTCCTGGCCCATACATTCCTTTTTCCCCCTTTCAACTATAATATTGATTTATTAATGAGAGACTGAGAATTTTTCCCTTGAAATATTAATACTCTGTCTACTTAGTTTCTTGATTTTTCCTGTTATGTGTTTTGTTCCTTAGCTTCGTGTTTTTCTTTTTTTCATTTTGAACTAGCAAATATCAACAAACAACATTATGAACTTTCTCTTTGTATATTTTTTATTTCATTAACACTCTTTCCTTTTTAAAATTTAGTATTATATCTCCCCTCAGTTACATGTGAAAACATTCTTCTCTTTGAATCTCTGTAACTACTCCCAAACCCACATTTACTGCCCATCTCCACGTCCAGTAGAAATCCTCCTTTTGCACCAAATACATTCAATGACAATAAAACGAATGTGTTAGCTATGACTGAAAATGTACATCTAGCTCTGTGCCTCTGGTTTATCACCTTTCTACCAAGAAAGAATGGGAGACGAGTTCTATCATTTTTCTGAAGTATAATTGGCCACGGCTTTGATCAGTGTTTCCTGCACTCTTTCAGTTGTTTTCTTTTACGTTATTTTGGTCACTGAGTAAATTGTCCTTTTATTCTGCTCATTTCATTTTGTTTCAGTTCATATACATCTTCTCTGAATCCATCGTGTTCTTTTCTTTTCATGAAATGATATCCCATTATATTCCTGCATCTATGGTTCTGCCATTCCTCATTCAGGCCACCCCCTTTGTTTGTTTTCAGTTCCTTGTTACAACAAAAAGTGGTGTTATATAATTTTTTTTGTACTTGTGGGACTTTTCTCTGTGTCTTTGACCTCCTTTGGTCACGTGCCTAGCAGTGGACCAGTTTAATGACTTTGGGAGTAGAATTCCAAATCGCTTTCCCAAATGGCAAGGAGCAGTTCTTAGCTTCGACACGAGTGAACTCTGTAAAAAATTGTGTAAAATAATCACTGAAAATGACGTGAGTGAACTCTGTAAAAATTGTGTAAAATAATCACTGAAACCATGTTCCCTTTGATCCGAAAAAGAAGAGAGATCAGGGCCTCCCAGGCTCCACTAACAAGTGTATTCTTGTGCCTGCCCTCTCACAGCCCCTCCAGCAATGGCCATTTTCCTCCCTTGTCATCGTGGCCAATCTGTTGGGGGAGTGATAGAACCTTGGCTGTTTTGATTTGTATTTCTCTTGGAGCGTTTTTCATATTATTTGAATTGATATTTCTTCATTGGGAAAGGACTTCTTATTCTTTGACCATTTTGGGGGTTAAATCCCAGCTTCTTAAACCATGGGTCATCTCGTAACTGAATGCGGGGTTGCAAAATTATGATTTATTATCAGTAAATGTTTTATTTTCAAATCTACTTTATATACCTCTATATCTGGGGTCACATAAAAATTTCTCAGGTGAAAAGAGTTCGTGACTGGAAAAAGTTTAAGAAGCCCTGTGTTAGAGCATAGATCTTTGTTTTCCTTTGAGTAAATTTCCTATATGTCTTAGATACCAGACTCTGATAGAAGGAGTTTTCTCATTTTTTCCTCTGGTTTTCTTCTTCATGGGATTATAGTTTTAGAGTTGGAAATGACTATTAAAAGATTATCAAGTCCATTTTCATTTTATAGGAAACGGAAGCTCAGAGAGTTTATCTTACCCAGGATCACACAGCTAATAAGTGTCTGTGGTAGGATTTGAATTCAGGATTTCTGTTTAAAAGTCCATCACTCTACCAAACCATACCAAGAGCCTTGTCACTAGACTGGCCCCTGAGGGCTGGTTCATCAGGACACTACTAAAAGAGGTACTCCAAGAATGCTATGTACTCAAGTCTTTTAACTATCTTTCTGTACTTTCTTCAACTGGCTACTCATTTTCCTCTTGTGCTGTTTTTACTACTTTTAATCTGTGGTCACTTTCTGATCTCTCCCTTCCCTCTTCCTCATCCTCCTCCTTCTCTCTCTTTCTCCTTCTCCTCTTCTTCCTCCTTCTCTTCTTTCTCTCTCTCTTTCTCCTTCTCCTTCTCTTCCTCCTCCCCTCCCCTCTCCTCCCCTCCCTTTCCCTCCCCTCCCTTTCCCTCCCATATTTCTGCTCTTAAGTCCTCCTCCTTCTCTTTCTCATCCCCCCTACTTTCTTGTTTTCCAGGCCCCATATCTGCACTACTATCTCTTTTCTTTCTTGGGACTTGGATGGGTGGTCTGATTCATGGACCTCAATCTACTATTGGAACAGAGGAAGGAATCTAGAATCCATGGGTGTGCCCTGGAGTGATGAAGCCTCCATTTGTCCCTGAATAGGGACCAAAACCCTCCCCCCAAAAAACTGAAAGTTCACTTCAAAGTCTGGGTGTGCCAAATTATGGTAGCCAAGAGAGTTGGGGGGCAGTGAGTATGGATTGTTGGAGCACTCTAAAGGATAGGTCAGTGAATTGGGTTTTGGCTACTTTTTCCTACAAAAATGCCCTTGAGGAGGGTTTCTTCTCTCATCTTCTTCTTCTTGGTGAACCTTCTCAGTTGTGAACTTCTTTATACTCACTGGTGCTGTGGGTGGAGGTCACCCTCAGGACGCTGCCATCTTTATGTGATGGCCACACGATTGCTCGTCACGAATGCTAGAGCAAGATGACCCAACGTCCCATGAAACTTCTTGTTGTCCTTTCGTCATACAATGCGACCATTTCTGTTAATACCTTTATTTGCATAAAAACCTATAAGCCATCCTTCCATAGGTCAAAGACTGATGGACTCCATCCTTGGGAAGATCCTTACAGGAGAGCTGCTCCAAACCCCTAATTTGATCGATCATAAAACTGGGATAGAGAGAGGTTCAGAGAGTTCAGTTCGTTCAAGGTCTAGTAGAACAGAGCTGGGATTCAAACATGCTTCTTGTCTCTCCAAATCCAGCCCCCTTTCCGCTGTACTGTGCCACCTTCCATTTAGCTGTAACTATCTTTCATCTTCTGGCTTCATTTAAAGTGCGAATGTCAATATTGACATGACTCAGTTCCTCCGATAGTATGTTGACTCACTGATCGTCGAACAAAGATTTCACAGTCAGAGCACCAACAGTTAGGTTACTGTTGATCGACTCGAGAACTTCAGCATACTCCCGCCCTCGCCACGGAATCAGAAGGGGACCACACAAGACTGAGGGCCCTTGAATATTTTTCTTCACTCTGTGGCTTGCCCAGTTAAGGAATTCATCACCTGGTAGGCAGCCAGCTGGTGACAAGCCTCTCTGTACTTAGCTGGGCTGGTCCTCAGAAAGCAGACACAGTCTGTCACGGGCTCTAGCTCAAAGCTTTTCCACTTTTGGTAGACTATCCCAGTGTTTCCATTTCCACCCTGCTGGTGGGGCCTCCGAAGTTACCACCAGGTCACAATGTAGCATCAGAGAAGGAAGAATTCCTTCACAGGGGAAGAGACCACCTCTGTAACCCCCAAATCCCATTAGGCACAAAATCTCATGGTCTAAATTTGACCCTGACAGGAGCACACTATGTCAGTGCGGTAGAAAAGGCTGGGTCAGACCAGTTAGATGACCCGCTTTTCAAATTTCCCCTTTGATACTTAGTGCCTGTGTAACCTTGAGCCAGCTTTTGCATCTCCTTAGACCTCAGTTTCCTCTTCTGTTAAAGGAGAGGATTGGGCTAGATGCCTTGGAAGCGATTTCTGGTTTTTGATCTAGGACCCCTTGAGGGAGAAACTCAGAGTCCCTGGACCTTAGTTTTCTGCCATGTAAGCATTTGGCATTGTTGACCACCTTCTCCTCCAGGTAACACCGGTGTCTCTTGGTTCTCTTCCTGCCCCAACCCAGTCTCCTTTGCTCGAGAATCATTTTTGTCCTGCCTTGTGTACAAAATTTCTGTCTGGCTCACTTTCTTTTCTCTCACTGACTTTATCAGTTCAATTTTCATTTTGAGACAGAGGACACTTTCTGTTTGCCTGCCCCTCATGTCTTCTGAGCTCCAGGCTGTTGGCCATTTCCACTTGTGTAATCGCAGAGGCATCTCAACAGATCTCTTATGAAAATTCTATTTCCACTTAAATCAGCCTTTGTTAATGTCCCTATTTCTGTTGAGTGAAAACCACCATTATTCTTGAGTCCAATGGCCTGGGTCATTGCAGTAGCCTCCTAATTGGTCTCACTGCCTCCAACCCAGAGTCCACACCACATCGAGTCCATTGCCAAATTGCTGTTCCAGAAACCTAGGTGTGATCATGTCACTTCCGATTAGGAGCTTCATTTAGCTAACCATTAAGTCAGAGACAAAATACAAGCTTCACTGTCTGACTTGGACCTCTCTTCCTAGATTGATTTCACAATAGTCTTCACTTTCCAGCCAACGTGTCTCCCTGTTGTTCCTCCCTTCTGAAGCAGAATTCCATCACTTTCCTCCTCTGTCTAGGATTCTACCATCCTCCACCCTCTTCAAGTTCTTGTCTTCTACTTCTAGCCCTCCCCCCTCCTCCCCAAAACCCTGATTCCATTATTGTTTTCTTAATGATAGCTCTCACTATGAATGTTATGGAGTATTATTGTTCTATAAGAAATGACCAACAGGCTGATTTCAGAGAGGCCTGGAGGGACTTACGTGAACTGATGCTAAGTGAAATGAGCAGAACCAGGAGATCATTATTCATGGCAACAACAAGATTATATGATGATCAGTTCTCATGGACGTGGTTCTCTTCAACAATGAGGTGATTCAAATCAGTTCCACTTATGCAGTGATGACGAGAGCCATATACAGCCAGAGAGAGAACCATGGGAACAGAGTGTGGAACACAATATAGCATTCTCACTTTCTGTTGTTGTTTGCTTGCATTTTGTTTTCTTTCCCAGTTTTTTCTTCCCTCTCGATCTGATTTTTCTTGTGCAACAAGATAAATGTATAAATATGCATGCATATATTGGATTTAACATATATTTTGCCATGTTTCACATATATTGGACTACCTGCCAGCTAGGGGAGAGAGTGGGGAGAAGCAGGGGGAAATTTGGAACAGAAGGTTTTGCAAGGGTTAATGCAATGCTTTAATAAAAAGTTATAGCTTTTTATTTTCAAAATATGTACATGGATAATTTTTGACATTTACCCCTACAAAACCCTGTCCTAATTTTTTTCCATCTTTCACTCCCAGTCTGCAAGTGATCCAATATATGTTAAACATGTGTAATTCCTCTCTATATGTTTCCAAAATATCATGCTGCACAAGAAAAATCAGATCAAAAAGAAAAAAGAATAAGAAAGAAAACAAAACGCAAGCAAACAACAACAAAGAGAGTGAAAATACTATGTTGTGGTCCAGCTTTAGTTCCCACTGTCCTCTCTCTGGATACAGATGGCTTTCTTCATCACAAGATGAACTGCTCTGAATCACCTCATTGTTGAAGAGTCATGTTGATCAGAATTGATCATCATATAATCTTGATAATGCCATATATAATGATCTTCCGGTTCTGCTCATTTCACTCAGCATCAGTTCATGTAAGTCTCTCCAAGCCTCTCTAAATTCATCCTCCTTGTCATTTCTTACAGAACAATAATATTCCATAGCATTTATATACCATAACTTATTGAGCCATTCCCCAATTGATGGTATCCACTCAGTTTCCAGTTTCTTGCCACTACAAAAAGAGCTGCCACAAACATTTTGCACATTGGGTCCTTTTCCCTCATTTAAGATCTCTTTGGGATACAAGTCCAGTAGTAACACTGCTGGATCAAAGAGTATACACAGTCTCCAGAATGGTTGGATCTGTTCACAGTTCCACCAACAATGTATCAGTGTCCCAGTTTTCCCATTTCTCCTCCAACATTCGCTATTACCTTTTCTTGTCATCCTAGCCAATCTGACAGGTGTGTAGTGGTATCTCAGAGTTGTCTTAATTTGCATTTCTCTGATTAATAATGACTTGGAGCATCTTTTCATATGGTTACAAATAGTTTCAATTTCTTCATCTGAAAATTGTCTGTTCCTATCCTTTGACCATTTATCAGTTGGAGAATGGCTCGAATTCTTTAAACTTGGGTCAAGTATATATTTTAGAAATGGGACGGATTCCATTATTTTTAAAGGAATATTTAATCATCATTGATTTTGTGAAATCATTTGAATGTGAAAGGAAAAACAAATATCGGACACTATACAGATTGGGATCAGTGCCTAGTTTTTTGAATTCTTGTGTTTTTATTTCACTCCTAAGCACCTAAATAAGACCTTTATCATCTATCGTTGTCTTTTAGTAACTCGAGAGCAGCGTCCAAGATCTTTTCATTAGTTTCTAAAACTTTACAGCCTGAACTCTACCTCCTCTTCTTTTCTCTCTATTTTGTCGATCCCTGCTCCTTAATCCTTGTTGCCAATTTACTTTACCCACTTCTTTGTCCCATTACCTTTTTTTACTTGCCTTGCTAACAAACTACCTTTCCCTTCCCCTTCAGGCTTCCTCTTCGTGTCTTTATTACTCGATCCTGTTCCTTCTCCTTCAGTTTTCTGTCACACAAGCTAGAGATGAAATTGTTCTCCTTCCCATTTCCCTCGATTTCTCCTACCTAAACAGTTTCAAGCCTTTTTCACAAGTCAAAAGCCCTCTAAATCATCTTCACAATTTCCTATTTCTTATTCAGCTCAGTCATCCCTTTTCCTATTCCTTCTCCCATAACCTTCTCTCACAGCAGCTGAAAGTCAAGTAGATTTATGCATTTTAGAAAAAGACTGTTAAAATTAAAGAAGTGGGGGCTATCAAAGCTTTTCTGTTTAACTCTCAAGTAATGAGGCATTTCAGCTTACCTGAATGCTTCCTATCTTTGAGCATGAGTCTTCATTCAAAACCAAAAAGGTCTTAGCTTCAGATAATGATACTAGAAGAGTATTTGCTTAGGGAATTCTTACTAAGCTCTCCTTTGTATTACAGGTGAATGACCAGCCTCCATGGTTCTTAATGGACCAACAAGATTATTTTCATTAAAGATGGAAACATTGGAGTCAGAATTGACCTGCCCAATCTGCCTCGAGTTGTTTGAAGACCCCCTCCTGCTTCCATGCGCCCATAGCCTCTGCTTCAGCTGTGCTCATCGGATTCTTGTGTCCAACTGTAGTTCCGGGGAATCGGTTGAGCCCATTGCCGCCTTCCAGTGTCCTACTTGCCGATATGTCATCTCCTTGACTCATCGTGGCCTAGATGGCCTCAAGAGGAATGTGACCCTACAGAACATTATTGACCGATTCCAGAAGGCTTCTCTGAGCGGGCCCAATTCCCCAGGCGAGAGCTGCCGGGAGCGGACTTATAGGCCTAGCCCCACCATGTCTAGCGAGCGAATTGCATGCCAGTTCTGTGAACAGGCCCCACCGCGTGATGCAGTCAAGACCTGCATAACCTGTGAGGTGTCTTACTGTGACCGCTGCCTCCGAGCCACGCACCCAAACAAGAAGCCCTTCACCAGCCACCGATTAGTGGAGCCGGTGCCAGACACGCACCTTCGAGGGCTCATGTGCCTGGAGCATGAGAATGAGAAAGTGAATATGTACTGTGTGGCTGATGACCAACTGATCTGTGCCTTATGCAAACTAGTGGGGCGCCACAGAGACCATCAAGTGGCATCTCTTAGTGACCGATTTGAGAAACTCAAGGTAAGAGATCTGGAAATGTTCTGACAATCTGCTCTCCCTGCTCAAGGCTACCATATGTTGAGTTTTTCCTTGGGTTTCCTGGAGTTTTTGTGGGCATGGGTGCCTTTTCTCACATGGCCAGGCAGTTTTTTCCGTTTCCCACTCGAGGGGAACACCCATTTTGAAGACGTAGCTCTGCTCCTATAATTTGTCCACTCATACAGAATCTTGCTGGATTTGACATCAAAGGACTTGGTTTCAGGTCCTGCCTTTTCCATTTAATAGCGGTGTGACCCTGGGTAATTCACCTATCCTCTCCTTTCTTCTGTTTTAAAAGGAGTGAGATATACTACATAACCTTGAAGGCCTCTTCCCCTTGGACCGATGATCCTAAAAACTGTGTCAAATACAGCTAATAATAATAGCTAGCATTTATGGAGTGCTTTAAGATATACAAAGCACCTTACATATGTTAATAACTCCCAATAACTCTGGGAGGTAAGTGCTTTTTCTTATCCTCATTTTACAGATGAGGAAAGTGCAGCACATAGAGATTAAATGACTTGCCCAGAGTCACACAACTAATAAATGTTTGAAGCTGGATTCCAACTCAGTTGTTTCTGGCTTCCAAGTCCCAAGTTATATCCATTGCTGCCTAGTCCCTTCCCAGGTATTAGGAAACATTGCATGATACAAATGTTTCTCACCCATCTCTTAGCTCGTTTGTTGGCTTTTTTTGTTGCTTTTTGCTTGACAAATGCCATGAAACACAAACATTTTCTTATTCATAGAACAGAGAAGATTTTATTTGGAGCTATAAATCTCTAATGCATAGTTTGCATTTTCAAAACAACATAAAAAATTCACCATGTTAGTTTCAAAGCCGTCCTACTTATCTATATCTTCTTTCTGTTCTCTTCTGTACATTTCCCCCAAATGCTACAATGACCTTCTTTTTTTTCAGTCTCTCTATTGCGATTCCTCCTCTTCTTCCTGAGTCTCACTCTCTTCCCTCCACCACTAAAAACAATTCTCCTTTGCAAGAAATAAGCATAGGGATGGAGATAGGGGCTGGACCTATGGTCCTCATTGATACAGGGAACTCCCATATGGAGAAAGTCCCTCCATTATTATAGAACAGCCTCTACTTGCTAGCAGAATCTTAGGGCCTAGGGTATTAAGGAATGAAATGACTTGTCTAGCTTGTCACACAGCTATTACATGTCCAAGGGAAGACTTGAACTCATGGCTTCCTGCCTCCAAAGCTAGCTCTATCCACCATGCTATAGCAACTTTATCTCCACATTGGCCACATCCAAAAATTCATCTCTCGCTCTGTCCCATGAGTCCCTCACCCCTCTGCCAGTCCACTTTTTGGAGGTATGTATATGCCTGTGTGTCTGCCTTTATGTACCTAAGTTTATGTTAGAGGTGGAGAGTTGGCAGGGCAGCTCTGGGTGTGTACAGCTATTTGTTGGTGGATATGAAAAAGCCACTTCTAGAGCCATGAGATCTCACTGATCAATCAGAGAGGCAGGAGGGGGCTCTAAGGGCCTGACCGAACTGTAATTATTATCACTGTGGGTAATGATAACGGAGGCCACAGGTCTGCCTGCGAGTCCCACTCTCAGACATGTTTTTGTCAGTGTTCACCGGTCCTGCGTGATGGTATTCTCACTGCCGGGCTAAGTGGTTTTGGAAGCCCTGTTACCTTCCCCCCGGGTTGCCCGGTATCAGGTTGGTAGTTGAATTTCAGAGGTGATGATGATCCCTCTCAATGTGTGTATATAAATGCCCCCAGAAGACTCTGGAAAATGTGTTGGTGTATGGTTTGTTTGGAAAGTGAGAGTGTCGGTCACTCAAAATGGCCGGATTGTAATCCGGCTTGAATAATAAGCTTGATGAAGTGGGAAATCTAGGAAAGGAGAGGAAGGGAGAGAGAAGGAGGAAATAAAGGCTCTCTCCCATTTCTTTTCCTGGCAGGCCAGAACTTGATCTCAGTCTGTTCTAAGGAATCCTACTCTTTTATTTCTTTATTTTATCATTTTCTTTTTTGTTACCTTTTATTTATTTCACCTTCACTTACAAATATATGCTTTCTCCATCCCTTCTTCTGTGAGCCAATCCTGATAATAATGAATTTTTTTTAGGAGGGGAAAAAGAGCTCAGCAAAACCAGCACATACATTAGCTGAGTCTAACATATATAGAATGAAACCCCCTTTTATAGGTAGGAGTCTGCTCAGATATTGTATATACTTATGTGGATTCCCAGCAGAAGCTATTGAATATACATTGTAGACTGCATTTATCTGCATCTGTAAATCTGGAGGAAGGATAACCCCAAAGGGGAGCGCACTGGCATCTGGGGGAACGGGAAGGAGTTGCAATAGAAAGTGAGAGTTAAGCTAAAGACACCAGGAAGGGCAGGGGAAGAGGGGGAGCATTCCAAGGGTGGGAGCCAGCCCAGCAATAGTGTGTTCTAGAGGAGGACCGATTTTGATGGATTGGGGGATATATTGAGGGGAGTAAAATGTACAAAATTTGGAGAGATGAGAAAGGGCTTTGCCATAAACAACAAACAAAGGAGTGACCTGTGTGACCATGGGCAGGTTCCTTCATCTCCATGGGCCTTAGTGAGATTAGTCTTCCAAGGTCCTTCCAACTCTAGCTGGATCAGTGATCCTTGGAGCTAGTGTGACTTTAGGCAATTAATTTAACTTCACTTCAATTTTCTCATTTGTCAAATGGAGGGATTAGGCCAGATGGCCTCTGGGATCCCTTTCAGTTAAGATCAGGGAAGAAGGGCTTAGGTGCCTGGGACTGATGAATAAACAGTTCTAGGAAAATGGGAGTGGCTTCCCCTGGGTTCAGCAGAGCATCTGTTCTTGGGGAACTAGTTCTCAAATCGAGGCTGCTGTAGCCTATGTTCTCCCCCAGGAAGAATGGCATCAGATACTTTAAGTACGGGTATAAACGCATCGCCAATCATCAATTGATCCCTGACGTAAGCAGATAAAGGGCATCTGAGAGCTCGGTCGCACATTATAGTGTTGCAGAGTTCACCACAACCTGATGAGGTAAGAGCATAACAAGCAGGACTTCGATTTTCTGGAAACCAAGGCTATCTGAGGGTAAGCAAAGTCAGGGTTTTAATAGGGTTTCTCCCATCCCCAAGTCCAATGCTCTTCCATTTATACCACCGTTTGCCTTGAGTAGATACTTATTGTTTCAAAATAGAAGACATAAAAATAGATCGATCTGGAGTCGGGAAAGTGAAGGGAGGGGAGCTGAGAGGATGGAACAACCACTGGTAAAGACTTGCACGTGTTGGGACTGGAATAAGGCAGTGATCTTGAGAAACACTGAAAGGAGAAAACTGTATCCATATGTATTCCTAAGATAATAAAAAGCTTGGATAAAATTAGGCTTGATGTTAGGAAAAACTTCCTAACAGTCAAAACTATCCAAAAAGAAAAAAAAGTAGAAAAAATTGCCTTGGAAGGTGCTGAATTCTCCCTCTCCCTCCTCCGACAGAGACCTTGGGTGGGTTTCAATGAGGACTTTATTGGACTAGACGGCCACTGAGTTTCCTTTCCGTCACTGAAACTCTGTGATCCTTTGATTAAGCTATGTCTCCAAGATAACAATTCCTTGGAAACCTGCAGACGATCGAGTGGGTTTTCAAAAGTTTGACAATGAGTAGAATGCAGCATGAGGTTTACCGGCCAATGTTTTGGCAAAGCCTGAGACCAAGCTGTGATTTGGGTGGGAAAGACCAAAAAGAGGACTCCTCATACAAACATTTTTTCGTTTTTGAAGAAAGGGTAGATCCTCCTGATTATAAATTGAGTGGAAATGAGAGGCGGTGCAGTGTTGTGGTTCGAGCCGGCTCCGAGACCAGGAACACTTGGCTGTGGATCTTGCCTCTGAGACCTTCTAATTGTGTGATCCTGATCTAGTCACTTAAAGCTTCCTGTGTTTCAATCTTCTCCACAGCTCTAGGAGACTCCACTGCATGGTCTCTGAGGTCCCTTTGGGCTCTTAAGTCTTAGGCTTAGATGGACATTGTCATTCTGCCGGCATGGGCTGTTTACTTAACTTTGAGACAACTCCACAACTCTGACTTTTAGAGAAGGGGAGCTCCCTCCCAAACTGGGACCAAGAAGGCAAAGAAATGGAAAGTGGCTCTGCTCAGGTTTGGAGAAAAAGAAGCACGTGGATTGTTCCCAACTCCATGGTGTTTTGTGTTGAATAAGGGATTATTTCTTTGTCCTATTTGTATCCCTAGCACCTAGCACCGGGCCTAGAGAGCACAGGAAATGCTCAGTGCAGCTTTGTTCATTGACTGTTAAGTCATACTGAATGGGAGGGGGCGGTGTGAGTTGTGTGAGATCTCCTTTGTCATGAAAGAATATGAACTTCTCCACATTAGGAGAGAAAGGTTGACTTTTATTTCACTATCAGTTACATCCAATCGGGATGAATTTTAAATTGGAAAAGCATTCTTGATTATCTCCTTAATCTCTCTGATACTTCCCTAAGGAGAGAAGGATTGTTGAGAGTAGAGAGAGTGAAATAGCTTTGATCTTCCATGAAGGAAAGGACAAAATCCCCAAACAGAAACACCTCCAAAAAGAAGATAAATGGCTTACAACAGATACGAACATATACGAATAACAACATAACACAATATACCAAAACATATGTCTAAGTGCTATATAGTGACTACATCTTTTTCCTGGGTATGATCTTATTTGATTCTGACAACAGCCCTTGGATGTGGGGAGGAGAGAGGTATTCGATTTGTTTGTGGAGCTTGAAGGGCTCTCAGAGACCCCTTTTTTGTTATTGTTGTTGTTTTATTTTTGGAAGCCATCGGGATTGAATGACTTGTCCATGGTTATATAAGCTAGTAAATGTCTGAGGCCAGGTTTGAACTCGGGCCCTCCTGATCCCAGGGCCAACGCTTTATCCACGATGCTATTTAATTTCTCTTCCAATTCCCTCATTTTGTAGAGGAGGAAACTGAGGCCTAGGGAGGGGACTTGGGTGAAATCATGCATTGTATCCCAGGTCCAGAGCTAAAAAGGGGCTTCAGAGGCCATCTAATTCAACCCCTTGCTTTACAGAGAAGGAAAGTGAGGTCCAGGGAGGAGAATGATGTGGCCCGAGGTGACACATTCTCCTTGATCTAGGACTAGATTTATAAATTTACAAATGAGGAAAGTGAGCTCAGAGAGATTAGCCTTGCTGGTCACACCAGCAATAAGCAGAACAGATGAGATTTGAATCGCAGTTCCCCGATTCAAGAGCTGGGGCTCTTTCTACTGATTCTGCCGATTATTCTGCTGATTATTCACATCTCCTCGATGAAGAAACTTTGGCTCATAGAGTTTGTGATTTGCAGATGACTAGTATGTGGCAGAGCTGGGATCTGAAAGCAAGTCCTTTGCTTTCTATTATATGACAAAAGCTCTAGACTGAGGATTCCTTCACCACACAGATCTCAGCCTTCAGTGACTATAGTAGATCTTCACGAGTCACTGCTTCATGATTTACCCCATTTGTAGTCAATCTATTGATGGATCTCTCCAGGATTAGGTGGATGGGCACTTCTTCATGGGCCACACAGTCAAAGGCTATCTAGACTTGAAGTCTTTAGGAACCTGCGGTCCCCTCCATGACAAGATGAGACATCAGCAAAGGACCTGGATTCAAATCCTACCTCGACATTTATTCCCTGTCTGACCTTGGTCAAAGCACATTGTTTCCCTGGGTCTTAGTTTCCTCTTCCTGAGGAAAAAGAGAGGGTTGGACCAAAGCCCTCTGAGATCCTTTCTAGCTCTATAGCTATGATACTATGAGCCTGGGACCTCAGCTTCAGCGGAGGGCACAGGGAAGCATAGCTAATAGGTTTTCTTGTTGTCGTCCAGTCGTTTCAGTTGTGTCCTACTCTTTACGACCGTATTTGGAGTTTTCTTGGCAAAGATACTAGAATGGTTTGCCATTTTCTTCTCCAGCTGATTTTTCAGAGGAAACTGTGACAAACAGGGTGAAGTGACTTGTCCAGGGTCACGCAGCTAGCAAATGTCCAAGGTCAGAGTTGAACTCTTCTTGAGTCCAGGCCCAGTGTTCTATCCACTGCAGTGCCATCTAGTTAGTATGTACCGGCTATCTGTCTTGACTTTCTGATCTACAGCCAATAAATTGTATTTTAAAAAAATCTTTCAGAGGCCCAGTGCTGGTTTTGAATATTTTGGGGTATAATATCCCCTAAATAGGACTTAGAATTCCTAATGTTGAATTGTGTAATGAATAGAATACTGTATTTTAAACAAGAAAGTCTGAAGACCCAGAGAGCACCGTGGTCTCAAGATATGTGCTCCAATGCTATAATCCAGCCTCCGGTGTCACATCTACTAATGGGGTCAGCCCACATTTTAGTCCAGAAGCTATCGTGGCTCGATTATTTCTTAAATTTTAAAAAATGCTTGTGTTTTGGCTATTTCTTCGATAGCCCCATTATTTCTTTTATTGGAGACAGATACAGTGGGCAGAGACTCGGCTTTGGAGGAAGATTCTAGTTCTTCTGTGACTTTGGTCAAGTCCCTTCCTCTCTCTGAGCCTCAGTTTCCTCAGCTTTGAAATGAGAGAGGGGAACTAACTGACCACTGAGGTCCCTTTCAGCACTAGGAGCTCTATATGCTTTGTTAACTCTATGAGCTAATGAGATATTCCATATTTCTTTTTTTCTTTTCTTTTCTTTAAGTGACTTGCCTGAGGTCACACAGCTAGGAAGTGTGTTAAGTGGATATTCCATATTTCTTATATAGGTATATGTATGTATTGTTTGATTCATTTATTTCAGATTTGTAAGTTACAAATGCTCCTCTCTCCCCCTCCCTAGAAAATGATGATATTAATGTGGAAATACATTACAATTCTGCTGCTTATTAAACTAGCAGAACCATCTCCCGTTGCTTCCAATCCAAACTCTTTGAGTTGATGTTCAGGCAAGGGCCAGTCTGGTCCCACCCATCCTGCTGTTCACCTTTGGCTCCCCACTTCTTTCCACTGTAAATCCTTTGGCCTAGCCAGCTGGTCTCCTCACTTTCACCTCAACACAGTTATTGATTTTTGAGCCCAGTTTTTATTTAGGATACAGCCAGATTACCTGAAATTTCAGCTCCCTCTATCCAAATACTGCCTGTTCGTCAGGGCCTCTGCGTCCCAATTCTGGCACCAAACCATTTTTGACTACTCCAGCCCACATGAGCTAGAACATAAACCTCTTGAGGGCAAGGACAAGGCCTTTTATTCTATCTTCATTGAAGATGTGTGTGTAGATGCAACGTTTGTTCCAGGTGAAAGAAGTCTTCACAGTGGTTTCCCAGAAGTCTATGGAGTTTGCTGTAGCTCTCATCTTGTGGGGTACACATTTATCTTACCCCTCTGATTATTTCAGGAGCTTGGAAGAATTACTGACAGCATTATGAGTCAGAGTGTGAGCAAAAGTGTTAGCATGGCCTTAATTTTAAGTACTTATTCATTTTGATTGCAGGATTTTCCTACTGCCTAACCCGACAATGACGTCTGTGTAAATCAGACATGATTATTGTAATTCTCTTAGAGAGTGGTGTTGTCCCATTTCCATGTCTCCAGCCTGCCAAAAATATGGCGGATGAAAACCGGTGGGAATAGAAGAATTTCCTGAAAGGAATAAACAAGCATATTTTCATTTTCTCATTATGTTTCCACAATTTTCATAAAGTATGCTCAAGCTGAGCCACGTTTACACGTTTTGGGGTTCTTGTTATAAAATATTACCTGGCAATAAAGGATATTGGCAGTTATAGCAGGAGAAAGGGAAAGAGGGAAGCAGAAGAATAGAAGGGTCGATTGAGACATGGAAAGAACGGAGCGGAACAAGACTGAGCAAATTCAGAAGAAATTCAAAAGGATGTTAACTGGTTGGAAAATCAGATAAAGCGGAATCCTTTTATCTCTTCGCTGGCCACTTGGCCTTTTGCCTAAACACTGACTCTTTCCCCTCCCAACTACCAACCTCAGTCCCCATCTTTTCCCATTCAAATCAGACAGTTTAACCAGTCTTATTTTTCAAATTCCGTGCTGATCAGAGGGCGCAATTCTGTGGGAGAGTGTCTCTGTATGTAACATACATATGATATACAACATACCTATGTGTCTACAGAATATACATGTGTGTATTTTATATGTGCATGTGACATGCACATCCAATCTTTGTCATTTCACAGATAAGAAAATTGAGGTTTAGAAAGTTTGTAACCTGACCAAAGTTACATAAGATAATAATTTGATCACAGTAACATCTATACCCATAGGGTTGTAAGATCTTAGATCTAGACCTAGAAGGGACCTCTGACTTTTACATTTTACAAAGCGGGAAACTGAGGCCCGGGAAGGAAGAGTGATTCGTCCAAAGCCATACAGGATACATATGGAAATCTTACATCTGTACTGCTTCTGAAGGTGTTTGTGGAAGTCTAATAATGTGTCATAGGTGAAAGTGCTTTGAAAAGTGTAGAGACTGTGTGAATATAAGAAATGCTTATTGCTGCTCCAAGGCATGTTGAATTGTGTCTTGGTTTCTAGGAATTGTGAATTTGGGCTCCTAGGAAATGGCTGCTGTTGGAGCCTGGAATTGGTGGGGCAGGGAAGAAAGCCTATTAAAGGATTTCATTTCAGAAAGTCTAAATGGGCCATTAAATGGAAATGATGGTTTTTCTCAGCACCTGGAGGGAGGAGAACAGGCTCAGGCTGTTTTGTGTTGCATTCAAACTGGAGAAATAAGCAAAGAAGGATGGTTTAGCTCCTGGCTGTTCTTATCCACTAAACCAGGGCTCTTGACTTAGAATCCATCACTTTGTTTTGCTTAATATGTCTATAATTCAAGCAGGTTGTGATCCGACCTATTTTCTCTTGTGAATCGAGCAAAATTATCCAGAAGCCATTGACTTCCCCTGATACTAAAAGAGTCCATGACCCCCAAACGTTTAAGACTCCCTTGGATAGCAGGATCGTTTCAGGGGCTCATAAAACCAAGCTGCATGTCCTTCCAGCTGGCTTCAGGTCTTGATTAACCCCTGGCAGGGCTTGGCCAGTCCTCCCTACTAAGATCTGATCTGGTCCTTTGGCTTTCGCCACTGCCTGAATTCACAGCTGAGTGCTTGAGGCAGCGGATCCTTTGTCTTCTCCTCTTCCTGTGGGGCAGGCTGTGGAGCTCCTTCACTTTGCCTAAGGAGCCTCAATTTTACCTTTCTCCCTTGTTCTGGCCGATGCCGTCGTCACTGCTTCCTCTTGGCTCCTCAGATGGCGCAGATTAACTGGGGTTCCAGATGGTCAGGACCGAGGTCCTCGAGGAAGCATCCCATCAATGTTTCTCCTTGTGGGACTTAGCCTGTGTCAGCCCAAGAGGAAATACACATATTTTGGGAAGGCATCAACTGTGACTTAAGGCTGTGGCCTTCGCTTTCTCGGCCAGATGGCCGGGTCAGCTGTTAGAAAACCCATATGTCTTTGATGAATGTGAGATCAGACTAAAGCAAAAATCGGATCTGGATTTGAAAATTGACTTATAAAGAGAAGACAGGGTCGGTCCCTAAAAGCCGAGGAGATAACTTGCTGTTGCTACATGGAAGAGGCTAAGAAACCCGTGAGATCAAAGTTTCTTAGCTCTAGAACCGGAAAGGAGCTCAGGGTGGGCGTTCATTTTGCAGATAGGGAAATGTAGGCCCAGAGAGATGAAGAACCTTGTCCAAGGTCACCCATGTTCATCATCGAGACTGAATTCCAACTTAAAACATTTTTATATGAATGAAATAAGGTTGAAATTAAGCTTATCTTCTCCGGCCTACTTCTACTGTTAAAAGGGATCGGCAGCTTGTAAATTGCTAGGTAGGGCTTAGGCAGAGTTACCGTTTGCCTCCGTTTTGTGACAGTAACTCAAATCCCACAAGCCAGCAAGATCTCAAATTGTATGTGCACAGGTCTAATTTCTTTTTTCAGTGGCTTCTTGGAGGCTCGGAGTCTCAGATCGGAGCCACAAATGCATAAAGCACAACAGTGTTCTTACTTGTTCTCTGAATTATGAATTATTTATAAGTGTTTCCAGCATCTAACATAAGCCTGGTACATAGTAAGCATTTCATAAATGCTTGTCAGTTGATTGATGACATTTATGAAACACTTTTTCAAAAACATATCATCCTTGCAGAGTGCCACGCTTCAAGAGAAATACATTATCTTTTGAATTATTGATTCCTCATATCGCATGTTCGAGAGGCAGAGTGATAGAGCGAATCCACAGTAAAGCAGCCCTAAGGTCAAGGCTCCTCCTGGCTGTGCAATCGTGGGCAAGTCACTTAACCTCAGTGCCCCCGAGCAGACATCTTGAGTCTGAAGTTTCAGTGAAGGTGCCAGTCTGGATTAAGAGAGCTGATTTCTTCATCCTTCTTCATCTCTGCGAATCCTAGGTGCATCCAAATCAAATGAGCAGAAACCAGTATATATAATACCCTAGGATCCCTATTCTATATTATATTTCTCCAAGATATGCTAATTTGTGTCTTTTGAGACATGTGGGATTTTTGTTGGTCCGGGAACAATCTCCAAATGGATGTTCTGTCGATTCTGAGATTCCTATCCTCTGTACCACTTCCTACTATGGGAATGATGTGTTCTAATGTGCAAGTTCTCACGAGTGAACACATCCTAAAATATACACAGGGGAAGGTTTTTAAAGCGGACCTGGGAATCTGTTCATGTGGGAATCCCCATGGCCAACAGAGATTGGTACCCTCTCTTCCATTTCTTCTCTCATATAGTTGCCCGGAGACTTGAACTTAAGTGACTTGCCTAAGGGTCACATAGCCAGGAGATGTCGGAGTTGGAATTTGAACCAGGCCGTGTCTTCCTGACTCTGGGACTGGTTTCTTAGCTACAGTTCTAGAATTATACAAGGTCAATTTAGCACCCACAACCTCAGAGTCCTAGAAGACTGCTTCTGTGCTTGAGCCCCTGTGAGCAGACTTCCTGAAGACTCTAGATGCAATGAAAAAAGAATCTGATCTCTGGAGCTGGGAAAAAAAAAGCTGAGAATGGCTTGGCGGGGGTACCTGAAAATCCTGGTGGGGGATGTTTTGAGAGAGAAGGAATCAAAACAAGAGCATGGCGTCTCTGAATTGATTTTGGGCAGGAGGAGAAGAAGCCCAAGTTTAGAGCTTGAGAAAGGGGATCGGAACCAGAGATATAGCCGAGAGGGAAGAGGTAGAGCCAGAAGGGATCCCAGGGGGCCATCTAGTCCAACCCCTCTCATATAACAGAAGGAAACTGAGGCTCACTGGGATAATATGACTTGTTCAAGGTCACACAAAGTAAATGGCAGAGGAAAGATTTGAACCCGCATGTTCTGCCTTAAGATCCAATGCTTTCCCCCCTCCCCCCCCCCCAGTTATGGGACAAAAAATCATTTTGTTTGGGAGTCGAAGGGGGAGAGATCATTTCAAACCTGTGGCTCTAAGTACCGCAGTTAGGTTACATGAAACCCATCATGGGGATGGGAGCTGCTCACAACGGATGCCTGAGAAGAACATGAGGGACCTCATCTAATGCTCTATCTTGAGCCAAACAACCTGTCCATCGAGCTCCGCCATGGGCTATTCCTTCATGGTAAAGAAGGAAGGCTATGAGGTTTGCTGAATGGATGGATGAATGAATGAGTGAATGAATGAAATAGTCGTTCATTTGGGTTTTTCTTACTCAAGCACCATTTTTTTTTCTTGAAGGGGTAGATATAACTTAGTCCTATTAGTGAGACTGATGAATCCTGAAGCGATTGCATTATTTGAATGTGCCCTGAATATTGCCATTGGCCTGAAACCAGTTGCCATATTTTACACAATTATAACTTCAAACAGTGTCACTGCTATATGTAACCCCCTCAGGGGATTCATTAATCGTACTAATCGAGACCTACCCATGTTATACCAGGAATAAAGAGATAGTCCAGAAATCAAATGAAGATTTTTTTTCAAAGGTTGGAGAGACTTTGGAAACTGTAAAAGTGAGTTTGAGACTGGGAATTGTAATGTTTGAGTTTGAACACTAGCTCTGTTGCTACTTGATGTAAAACCTATGTTGTTGTTCACTTGTTTTCAATTGGGTTCAATTTTTTGTGCCCCTTTTGGGGAGTTTTTTGGGCAGAGATACTGAGTGGTTTGCCATTTCCTTCTCCAGCTCACTTTACAGATAAAGAAACTGAGGCAAATGGGATGAAGAGACTTGCCCAGGGTCACATAGCTTGTAAGTGTCTGAGGCTGGATTTGAATTCAGGAAGAGGAGTCTTGCTGACTCCCAGCTCAACCATCTATCCACTGCAGTGCCCTCAAAATGAAAAGAGTGCTAGATTTAAAGTCAGAAGATTTACTACCCATGTGACCTTGAACAAATCCTTTCCCCTCCCTGGACCTCGGTTTCCTCTTCTGTAAAATGAGGAGGTGGGACTAGCTGGTCGCTGGGTTCCCCTCCAGCTCTAGATCTAAGAGGCTATGTGTGACCTTAGGCAAGTCCCTTCTTTCTCTGGACTTCAGTTTTCTCTTGTGTAAAGTGAGGTAGTTAGACTCCATGGCCTCTGAGGTTCCTTCCAGCTCTGGAGCTAGGATCTTCTATTTCACAGCAAAACAAAATATCTCCTCGATATCATAGAAAACTGAAAAGCTGGGACTGCTCTGAGATCGGAGGTTACGCTAATCAAATTCTTTATCTGTCGGAAATGAGCGTTCCGAATTCCTGGGCGCCACATCAAGCGGGTCGATGCCTAACTGTCGGTTTTCTCTCCTTTTTCTCCCCCACGCTGTCGCTTTGTCTCGCTCCATGATGACAGCAAGCTCTGGAAATGAACCTGACCAATCTGGTTAAGCGTAATAGTGAACTGGAAAATCAGATGGCCAAGCTGATCCAGATCTGTCAGCAGGTTGAGGTACGTGCTACTGCTGTTTCGGACTCTCCCGGGGCACTTGAGACTTTTATTTTCTTACTGGGGTATATGACTTCTTCTTCTGGCTAACCTTGGCATGTGGGGGGAGGTGAATGGAAAAGTAGTTTCGGGGTCCACTTATTTAAGTACCTACTATGTACTAGGCACTGTCCTGGGTATCGGGATACAGTGACAAATTCAAATTTCCCTCTGCCTTTAATTAGCAAGCAGTTTATCGTTAAGCACCTCTCAAGTACTAGGCACTATGCTAAGTGCTAAAGATGGAAAGACAGAATTATAGTTATCCTCACCTTTAATCAGCAAACACTTACTGTGTGTCAGGCACTATGCTCAAGTGCTGAGGATACAAAGACAAAATCATAATTGTCTCCCCCTTTAATCAGCAAGTACCTACTATGTGCCAGGCACTATGTGAAAGTGCTAAGGATACAAAAACAGAATCATACTTGTCCCCACCTTCAATCAGCAAGCACCTACTAGGTACCAGACACTGTGCTAAAGTGCTGAGGATACAGAGACAAAATCATGATTGTCCTTACCTTTACTCAGCAAGCACCTACTGTGTGTCAGGCACTATGCTAAAGTGCTGAGGATACAAAGACAAAATCATAATTGTCCTTACCTTTAATCAGCAAGCACCTACTATGTGTCAGGCACTCTGCTAAGTGCTGAGGCTACAGAGAGAGAATCATAATTGTCCCTACCTTTAATCTCTAAACAATAAGTACCTACTATGTGCCAGGCACTGTGCCGAGTGACCCGGGACACAAAGACAAAATGATATCTGTCCCTGCCTTTAATCGATAAGCATTTATTAAGTACCTGCTGTGTGCTAGTGCCAAGGATGCAAAGACAGAAGTGGAAGTAGTCCCTGCCCTCAAAAAGCTTACATTCTCTCAAGCGTGTTCATCCTAAGAAACAGTGAACAGTGAAGGGATAAGTGGTGTGGGGCTCGATCTCCAGGGTCGAAGAAATGGGGTTTCTTTTGGAGAGGTGGCTGGGTTGCAGCAAGGGGAGCTGAGATTGAGGGTGGGGTGAGGACTGTTGGCTAATTGGAAAACATCCTCTTTGCCAGAGCCACAGGTAGCTCTCCATGTTTCACCTCCACCCATTACCTGCCCTACTTCTCGCCTCTGCCCGTCCTCATTAGGGCTCCTACCCTGTCATCACTTCTCTCCTCACCCACCCCCTGGCTCAGCTGAAATCGGGAAAAAAAGAAGCAAAAGCTGAATGACCTGATCTCCCCCTCCCTTCCCAGTGGTACAGAACAAACCTCACTAGGCGATTTTTCTTTTTCATTTTGATCTTCCGGGAGGGGTGAGACCAAGGCGCGAGGGGTTATGGGAAGCCTCAGGGCAAGGGCCAGGATGAAAGGCTTTGTGGGCCTGTTCGGCAGGTTCTGATGGATGAGACGGGAGAATGTACGCGGACAGGTGTACTTGGTTTTTCCCAGCAGAACCTCCAAAGTTCGGGGCCAGATGCATTTTTGTACATCAGTTAATATCTTAAACCTACAAGAGTTTCCTGTTTGCCAGCTCCCTGCTGGGACTCTTTAGGGAAGGCAAAGAATCCTTCTGGAGAGAAGTCATTCGTTACCTGCTCTTAGCTTGGGTGTGTGTGCTTTGCCATCTCGGGCTTCTGAACTGCTGCGAGTTTGCTCGGGGAATGAGATCCTAGAAGCCTAGATCTAAGAGACTGTCATGGGGGGAACCTCCGAAGCCATGGAGTCCAACCCCCTCTTTTAAAGAGGATGAGACTGAGGTCCAGGGAGGAGAAGGGACTTGTTCGAGGTGGCCCATAGAATCCTAGATGGTACCTTCAAAGTCACCTTTCTTGTTTCACAGAAAAGCTCCCAAGGAATTGAATGACTTATCTAAACTCACACATTAGAGCATAACCAAGGGTTGGAAGGGGTCTCAGAAACCATCTAGTCTACACCCCCCCACACCCTACACCGACTACCCAAGAGAGATAAAGTGACTTGCCCAAGTTCATATACGCCAAGCCAGGATTTGAACCCAGGTCTTCCATAGAGTTGGAAGGGACCTTAGAGGCCTTCTAGTGGAAGCCCCTCATTTTACAAATGAGGAAACCAGGGTCCAGGGAGATTGAGGGATTTCTCTAAAATCACACAGCCATCAAGCCAAAGTTGACACACATGTCCTCTATAACTAGAAAGAACCTCAGAGGCTATATAATCCAACCTGCTCACTTTACACAAAGGAGGAAACTGAGGCCCACTGATGGCCCAAGATCACACAAAGGCAGAATTTCAACTTAGATCCTCTAATTCCAGAGCCAGTGTCACTTCCACATTGGTTGCAGTTAGAGCTTGAGGTGATTAAAGAAGGGATAAGGTACCACTCCTTTCTTCCCTTCCCTTTCTTCATGTTTAATTCCCATTCTCTCCACTTCCTCCCCAAAATAGTATCAACGGGATAGGGAGAAACACAACTGAGGATTTGTGAAGAAGGAGGTGTTCTAGATCAGGGCTTCTTAAATTTTCTCCATTTTGTGACCCCTTTTCATTTAAGAAATTTTTATGCAACCCTGGGTATATAAGCATATAAAATTGGTGTACAAAGAAAAGATTTACTGATATTAAATCATAAAGAAATTTATTTTAAAACAATTCTTTGGAATATTATATAATATTTATTATTAAATTAAATTACTATTCAATACATATATATTTAAAACAATCCTTTACCATGTATTCAAGACAAAAACAAACTTGCATAATGAGATGAATGTACTCATTTCTTTTTACATCGAGAATTACATTTTGGCGGAATATTTCATACTTTTTATCATTGCCAAATTTTTTGCGACCCTCACGTTTGGTTACGTGACTCGAGTTGCAGTCGCAACCCAGTTTAAGAAGCTTTGTTCTAGAGCAGATTTCATCTCTGCAGTAGTCGTGGAATGAAACAAAATTAGCTCTGAGAATGAGGATGCTGGTGTTCTGTGAAGCCCCTTTACCAAACGAGAGCTTGGATTGTGCCAGTGGGTATACTACAAATCGGAGGCAAAATAGTAGGGACACATGGCTGAGATTCATTCTGTCCATGTCTATCTGGAAATGAGTTCGGTAGAGGCAAGCCTGCTCCATTCAGGCACACTCCCATAGGCCCACCCTTCCTTACCCAGCTCTCCAATCAAAACTCTTTATTCAGGACCCTGCTATTCTCTTAGGTCAAAGGAGCATGTTGTTAGTATATTTTTCTTTCTGATCAGATGCCTTCATTGATATAGGGAACTACAGGTAAGGGCTCTCCCTGTACCAGTATGGAGCCTCTATTCTTCTACCCCTCATGGTCTTAGAGAGTTATTTGGGAACCCAATCACTTTGATAGCAAGTGCGGGTCGGAGGCCGAATTTGAACTTGGGTCATCTTAACGCCAAAGTCAGCTCTCTCTACAATACTTCACACGGTCCCGTTGTATACACTGAATGTTTTCATGGCGGAGGAATGACTAACTGGCCCTCTCAGGTAGCATTTGAATCCTGACTATGGCTTCTGGAGAAAAGGAATAACTCATATCCTGGGGATTTCAAGCCTGGGAGGATAGAGTGACTTCATGAGGAATTAGTGAGAGGTCACTTTGGGAGCAGTGTTGATACTCAAATCTGACCACGTGGCTGGCTCTGCCTTCTCTGTCTATTCATAGGCCTACTGCTTCAGGAACTTACTTTTGTATATCACTGTACAAAAAAGACCTAGAGACCCAGTTCTTGTTTCTTGTGAGTTTACTATATGACAGACACTAGATCTGTAGGTACAGAAAATACTGACATCAGAATAAAAGATAAATAAAGTATAATGTACGATGTCTCAAAAGTCTTAGTGCGGTGTTATTTACTTCAAGAGACACAACTTAATTATTTTATTATCAAGGCCAATATTAAAATTGGCAAATTAAAAAGGATGGTCATTTGGCCACTTCTTTTATTTATTTATTTAATTTTTTTTTTTTATGGCCATCTCTTTTAGACCAAAGACATGTACTTTGTCGAGGGAGACAAGAAAGGGAAAAGTGGATCGATTTTAAGTTTATTAAAAGCACTGAGACTTTTGAGACAATTTGTATAATACGTGAAAATGTTATAAGTCATGGGTCAATATCTTTTAGATATTTGCTTGGTCGTGGTCCGAACGGACATCTTTCATGATCTTATCGTCAAAAGTTAAGAATGTGCCCTGGATATCCCAAGAATGAGGTTTGGACTAGGGTTTTGTTGGTGCAGGGAACTTCAGAGGCAGGAAACTCCTTTCAGTACTGCTGATCAGGATTTCCTCTATAAGTCGTCTTCTGCCAGAGTTGCTAGGGCACAGAGAGGCTGGGACTCGCCCAGGGTCTCATAGCCAGTATGCATCAGTTAAGCTTGGAACCCAGGTTATCACCTCTTTGAGGTTAACTTTCTCTATGCATTATGTCCTACTGCCTGTCCTGTGTCAAACCGCTTCATGTGAGTCAGGACATTTAGTAAATAAAGCTGGAAAGCATCCTAGAGACTTGCTAATTCAATTTATTTAGCATGGGGAAACTGACTCAGAGATTGGAAATCAAGAGCTTAAGTTCACTAGACTTAGCTCCGGTTTCTGGCCTCCCACTTCAGGGAGAGCATCTAACAAGAACCTGTTTTTAAAAATGCCCCCAAAGCTGGTGAACCTGTTCAGCTTAGACTGGAAGAGGGAGAAATTAGTTCAATTTACCAACTATCTATCAAGTTCCTTCGCTGGGCAAAGCGCTGTGCTAAGGATGGCAGATCCCATGAGAATGATACTAGTTCTTGTGCTTAGGTAGTTTGCATTCTGCTGAGATGAGCCAAAGTGGGCACAGATCAGGAAATGCAAGCTAGCCAGAGGAAGGAGAATGTCCTCGAGGGAGGGAGGGACTGGGCAAGGCCCAGCACGGAGGTCCTGTCTGAGCTTAGCCCAGATGGGAGCCAGGGAGTCTTAAGAGATAAAATGAGGAAGCAAGGAATTCCAGGCATGGAGAACAGTCTGTGCAAAGGAACGCGATGGGGAATGGGCTGGCCGGTTCAGGGGACGTTTAAGACACCGGTTTGGCTGGCTGAAATGTAGAGTGTATGAAGGAAAGCAATGGGAAATAAGCATGGGAAGGTGGTTGGGAGCTGGATTGCGGAGCTTTAAATGCCAACTGAAGGAGCTTGCCCCGAAGGAAGCCTCTGAAAAGTTTTGAAAAGAGCAGACATAGGGTTATGTCTTAGGAAGACTCGTTTGGCAGCTTTATCAAGCAATGGATTGGAGAGAGGGGAGAATGGAAACCAGAAGATCCTTGGGATAGGATTAGGGTTAGGGATGAGAGTGGAGAAAAGAGGATGGACAAGGGACATGTCCCAGAAGTGGAATTGACAAGACATGGTAACTGATTAGATAGGGGACTAAGAAAGAGGAAAGAGTTAAATATGATACCAAGGGAGATGGCAAACCTGGGTGACTAGAAGAATGGGGGTTCCCCTGACAGAAATGGGGACTCTTGGAGAAGAGGGGAATTGGAGAAGAGAATAGAGTGCTTTTTTTGGCTAATGAATGAGAGATCTTCACGTAAGAAGATAAACTCATCTTCAGCAGACTCTTGGTTCCCAACCCCCTCCAGGCTCACCACATGATGAGCTCCCCCACCCCTTTTCCGGTCAGATGATGTCTTTTATGCCTCTTGTTCTGTGCCACCTCAGACTTTCTGTAAACTTCTTTTCCCTTCTATGGCTTCTCACTGTTTTCTGAGTTAATATCTCTCAGGATCATCCAGCATCCTCCTACGGTTTTGCATAAGAGTTATAGTCTGAAACTATGCTGTCTTTGGCCGCCATCTCTCTAGACTTGGCAATCCAAGCAAGAATTGGCTGGTGGAGTTGGTTCCCAGGCTCTTTTGATCTTCTTGTAGGGATTGATTTGTATTTATTTTTCAGAATTCTCTTTTTTTTGTCATTATTCTGAACTCCACAATCATCACTGAGCTACAAACATTTCCATATTCCATATTCTTCCACAGAAGAACAGAAAAAGAGGATTGTATGTGAAAACATAAATCTATTAGGTTCAGCTTGCATTTTTGAAAAATGACTATAATAAAATTCAACAAACCATTTCCAAGCTGTTCTCCTTGTCTATTTCTTCTTCTGAGCCTCCTTTTGTTCTCTTCTTTACATTTAAAAATGTGATAATGACTTTCTTTCTATTTTTGTTACTATCTCTAATAACCCACTTACTTCCAGATCCTCCAACTCCATGAGAAAAAAAATAAAAGCTCTTCTTTTGTAACAAATAACCATAGTTAAGCGAAAAACACATCTATGGGTTGGCCATTTCTAAAAACATTTATTTCAGTTTGCTTCTTCACTCCCCCATCTCTGTCAGAATGGGGCAGGGGATAGGGAAAAGCTAGCGTTCCTTATCCTTGGTCCTTTGGAGATGGGATTGGTCATTGCATCAATGATGCTTCTATGAAAGGAAAAAAAATCACCGAGATCTCCCTGTTCTTCCTCCCTCCTTCCCCAACTCTCCTTCCTGTAACATTGCCCCTGCTGTCTCCCATCTCACGTGAAGAAAGTAGCCCCTCTCCTTGCCGAGACATATGCCCTTGATTCTCTACCCTCCCATCTTCTCCAATAAATTGTTTTCATCGTCACCTTCCCGCTCCCTTCAATCTTTAGCCTCTCCCTCTCTACCGTCTCCTTCCCTGCTACCTACAAACATGCCCAGATGGCCCTGTCACTAAAAAGCACTCAGTGGCTTCTTGAAGGAGCTCTGCGACTTTACTTTTTCTTACTTTCTTCTCTTTGCAGTCGAACTTCTGACCTCCTCATTCAACTGAAACTTCTATCTCTGAAGATTCCAAAAATCTCTTAACTGCCCAATCAGATGGCCCATTTTTGCTTCTCATTTTCCTTGACCTCTCTACAGCATCTGACTGTTGATCCTTTTCCCCCTCTCGAATCCTCTTCCCATCTTTCTTGAGCTCTTTTGCTGCACTGGTTGTTGATGTCCCACGGGCCCTCTTCTTCCTTTATATTCTCTCACGGATGATCTTATTGGCTCCCATGGATTTAATTTTCATTTCTATGCAGGTGATTCACAAAGCTACCTAGCCCGGGTATTTCTCTTGAGTTTCAGCAGCTACTCGTTGGATATCTTGGAACTAGCTACCCCATCGACACCTCAGACACGGCAGAACTCTTCAGAACTTCCTTATTAATATTGGGGGGAATGATCATTCTTCCAGTCATCCATATTTGTAATCTCAATGCCATTCTCACTTCCTTTCTCTCTCGCATCCCATGTATCAAAGCAATTGCCAAAGCTTCCAATTTCATCTTTTACAACATCTCTTGAATCTGTCCCCTTCTCCCTCTCACACGATTACCACCCTTGGTGAACCACTGCAGTAATCAGATTGAGCCATTTGCCCCAAACCTCTCCCAGCTCCAATCCATTCTGCACTCAGCTGCCAAGGAGTTTTCCCCAAAGATCAGCTACAATCAAGTCACCCTTTGCTCAATAAACTCCATTGTTTCTCTATTACCTCTAGGATCAAACATATGTCCTTTGGCATTTAAAATTCTTCACAGGGCAGCTAGGTGCCGCAGTGGGTAGAGCACCAGCCCTGAAGTCAGGAGGACCTGAGTTCAAATCCGACCTCAGACACTTAACACTTCCTGGCTGTGTGATCCTGGGCAAGTCACTTAACCCCAATTGCCTCTGCAAAAAAAAAAAAAAAAAAAAACGTTAAAAATTCTTCACAACTTCATCCAGCCCTGATTTTATTTGGTTCTTTCTTGCCACCATTCATTTATGTAAGCTTGAAATACATTCCTTCCATGTCTTTTTGAAGTCCAATTCTGGTATCTCCTTTTCCACGAAGTCTTGCTTGATCTCCTAAGTAGAAGTGACCTCTCCATAACCCCTGGGCTTCTATTTGACCTCTCCTGTGGGATTAATATCAGACAATCCTAGAACTAGAGCTGGAGGCCATCCAGTTCAACCTGTTCTTTTATAGATAAGGAAACTGAGGCCCAGGGCAAGGTCACACAAGTAGTAAGCATCAGTGGTAGGATTGATCACGTTCTTCTTTCTAATATTATTTATGGACCTGTATTTTTCTTCCTGCCACAAGATCAAAAAGTATTTTAAGAATAAGCAACAAAGTCTTTGTTCGTTATTGAATCTTCCCAGAGCTGAGCACAGTTCACTTAATAAATGTTTGTGAAGTTGAACTGAGTGATGGCCAAACATTGTGTAAGACTAGACAGAGGACGGAATACACAGATGACTTGAAAAGGGATCTGGGGACTATTTTTTAATCCCTAATTAAAAACACTCGAAACTTAGTTGAATGAAGATTTGTCTTCGGAGTAACTCTATTCAGCAAGTAAACCTCACCCGACTTTCTCAGTGGGGGGCCCCATTATGGTCGAGCCAGCCCAGGTACTTCTGAGAAAGCTCCAGCTGTTTCTCTTCATGCCAAACCTGTTTCCCCTCCTTGTTGGCTTAGATTGCTCTTGTCAGAGATTGATTTTCCAAAAGGGGACCCTAAATACTCTCCCTTTTCCTTTTCTTGTTCTTTTTCCCAGCCTTCCATTCTCCTGAGAAAGGAAACACAACTATATTCTTGCCATTATTACAGGAACAGAGAGTAGAATCACCTCTTGTTTATTAGTTGAATTCTGTGGTGGATTGGCCTGTAATTGATAGCTGTTACCCAGCTCTTAGAAACCGGTGACCTGGTATTTGGAAAATATTTTCGGTTAGGGCCAGGGATCATGGGAACGAGGCCAAAGAAGCCCCAATGCTCCCTTTCATCTCTGTGTTGACCTTGCTACTCCAACAACTCGATCTCTTTATATAGTTCTTTGTCTTGTTTTTGTTTACATTTTCAAAGGAAATTCTCGTATCAAGCTATCTAGTGGAAAATGTATACCCAGATGAGTACTTCCTCTTGGCTCCCAAGATGCACTGGAAGTGAACATTCCTGAAAAACAACCGAGGAGAAGAAAAATGGGCAGTACCTAGTTAGGCAGCCAAAAATGTATATTTAGCCCACTCATGGTAGATATTGTCAACAATTAAAAAAAACAAACAACAGCCACTGCCTGGCAGGTACAATAGTAGAATAAAAATATATATAAATTTATATTTATGTGGGGGTTTCTTTCAGGCCACAAAAAGATCAAGTGAAGTCTTAATTTCAGTGATTTCTCCAACCCCTCACCACTCACAGATCTCCTGAGGAAATCTCTATAAGTTCTAAAACTTAGCCAATTCATTCATTTTCATAGCCATCTTCTTTTATTGTCTGGGAGGAATTATGGGGCAGAGAGAGAGGAAAAGAGGAGTTTCTAAAAGTTGTAATGGCTCCTATTTTGAGAGACTTTTTTTTTTTTACCATTTATGTGCTATCTGATGGTTTCAACAAATTACATTTGTTACGTTTGTTGAATTCTCAGAATTGAGGATCATGAATGAGGAGGGAAGACGAAACCAAGCATGAGATGAAAACTTGAACACCAGCTGAGAAGTGGGAGGGATTCCATATTTTTGGTAATTCAGAGGCAGACACCATGCTCTATCTCTAGATCTCTTGAAACTAGGGCCCAGCTCAGCCATATACAGATTCCAGAATGAGTATGAGTGGTTAATAGAGGGGAGTAAAGTACTTACGAGTAGGCAGAGTCATTATTGGTTGACAGACAATATACTGTACTCCTTCAGTTGATAAATTAATTAATCAGGTGATAACTGGTGTTAAGAGCTATAGCTCTGGCAATACCATTGCTCTCTTGCCCCTTAAACAACCCCCATCTATAGCGGCTCTAAGGGTTGTACCGGTTTTTCTTTTTTCCATTTCTTAAAATAAGCCAGTCCTTGGGAATTCACCAGGTGACTGAATTTCTTCATCGTAACTTTAAATACTCTTGGGAAGCTACCGTGCTTTTGGAATGTTTCCTGTTAATGATTTAAGTACCAGGTGCTGGGCCTGAAGTCAGGAAGAGCTGTGACCCTGGGCAAGTCACTTCACCCCATTTGCCTCAGTTTCTCATCTGAGCTATAGAAGGAAATAACAAATGACTCTAATATTTCCACCAAGAAAACCTCAAATGGGGGTCACAAAAAATTGGACACAATTAAAAAAAGACCAAAAAACAAACAGTAAGAGCCTTACACGGGGCACTGGAACCAGGTTTGACCAACTGATTATTAAATTGTCAATGTGAGACTGTATCTCAGAAATGAGCAATGGCTACAGATCTGGGCTTGATTTATTGTTTTCTTGATTGACTAGACTAGAAAGAATTAATAATGCAGATTAAAATAAAAAATATATGTACATTTTCTGTCCCTTCCAGAGAGCTGTTTGTTAAATATTTACCAGCACACACCCCTATAGTCCTCTGTAAACATTGCTTCAGTTTAGTAGGAGTACACTGCCACAGTTTCCTCATCTGTAAAATGGGGATGATACCTTCTAGGGCTGTTGTGAATTCAAATTCAGTAATCTTTGTAAAAGTGCTTAGTTCAGATTCTGGCTCATAGTAGGTATCATATAAATGGTTATGCCCTTCCCTTCATTCAGTGGTGGCAGGTAGGGTAGCCAAATCTCATTCTTGTCTCACCTTCTCCTTGTTCTTCCATGAAATTAATTTAAAAATGAACTCTAGGATATGGTTTCCTGCTGTATTCTTAGAGGTAAGAGTTGGCCATTCATCCAGCTGGCTGTTTATCGTTAATCACGTCCAACTCTTCCTGATCCCATGGATCATAGCAAGATAATATTATCAATGAGGTTTTCTTAGCAAAGATCCTGGAGTAGTTTGCCATTTCCTTCTCCAGCTCATTTTACCGATGAGGAAATTGAGGCAAACTAGATTAAGTGACTTGCCCAGGGTCACACAGCCAGTAAGTGTCTGAGACTGAATTTGAACTCCGCTTTTCCTGACTCCAGGCCTAGTGCTTTATCCAGGGGAGCAGCTTTGCTGCTGACAAGTACTTATGACTCCCAGGAGAGAGGATTTCAAACTAGGTGATTAGAGTGAGGATTATACCTCCTGTTGATCTGTTGGCTTAAGAAATAAATTAGTCCTGACTCTTCAGGCAGAGGCTCTGGGTTCAAATCATGTCTTTGCTACTTAATACCTATGTGAACTTGAGCAAGATTGAATTGTCCTCATTTCGGTTTCCTCCTCTGTGAAATGAGGATGTTAGATTAGATGGCCTCTGTGATCACTTCCAGGTCAAAATCTGTGCCCTTTTGTGTGGCCAGTTAATTTTTCTGTGAGCTTCAGTTTTTTCCTTTGTTGTTGATGATGATGATGATGATGATGATGATGCTAACATTTATATAGCACTTATTATGTACTTTAGAATCTTTTACTTTATAATTATCTAATTCATTCCTCACAACAACCCTGGCAGGTAGGTGCTATTATTATTATTCCCATTTTACACATGAGAAAACTGAGACAAACAGAGGTTAAGTAACTTGTCTAGTGTCATACAGCTAGGAAGAATCTGAAACTGGATTTGAACTTACTTTTTGCTGATTCCAGGCCTGTGCTATTGGAATGGATGGACCTCCAAGGTCCCTTCCCCTCCCTGGGCCTGTTTCTTCCTCTGTAAAGTGATAGGATTGGATTCAGTGGCCTTGAAAGCCCCTTCCGGCTTTAGTTTCAGGAGCCTAGGGTCTCTGTCTGTAGAGAAGAACTAGAAGAAGAGAGACCAGGCCAACCCTAAAGTCATATCATTTATTTTCCATGAGGGAACATGTTAAAAATCTGGCTGGTTTTCGCATTGGTTTCCTGGAGATTTCACTTCATCCATTTTGGGTGAGACGGGGGCAGAAAAGCAGAGGGGATGGGGGATGGAGGATGGGTAACAAGTCCAGACAAAGACATGAAATGTAATCAGGACTTTGTCAGGGATAAACAAGAAAGAAGAGTTCCCTCCCTTTGTATTGAGAGGCTGATTTATAAACAGGCACTAGCCTTGAATGTCAAGGGAGTTGGTGATGGATGGGCTGCTGGGAGGAGCAGGCCCAGGAACCACTTTATCTGAAGAGTCATTGCTGACCTCTCCAGGTAACTGCATTTGGGAATATGTGGGTGAGAACTGGATGAGGCTGTCTCAGGGACGTAGAGGAGGAAGAGAAGAAGGAGGAGGAGGAAGGGGAAGAAGAGAAGGAGGAGGAGAAGGAAGGGGAGGAAGAGAAGAAGGGGAGGAAGAGGAGGAAGAGGAGAAAGGAGCTTCAGAAAATCAAGCCCATGTAATATCCCAGGTGGATTAAGAAAAAAACCAATTGAAAGACCAGTGTCTGTTTGGCCTTTGTTGCTGGAAACACCAACCAGAGTGTGTGAAAGTGGATTAGCCAAAGTTATTTGGCACTTTTAATTCTTTTTTGTTCCATGTTTCCACTTTTATTACATTTTCATAAGAGACCATCATATGAAATCCAGAACATTTCTGAGCCAGAACAAAATTGAACACATAAAACAGCTATGTCTGAGAAAGAACAGGGTAATCACTGAAGGGCCAGACTTAGGTCTGAGCCAGTCAGAGGGGATAATAGTCATGCAAATGAGCCTTAAGGACAGCATGAAGCTTAATAATGTACCTCTTAGACCCTAGGAGGCAGTACATTGGTTATCTGCATAGTACTTTCTGGTGATGGTTAGGGCCCCTTGGATATTGCAAGGATTTATCAATAGACAGGAGACACAGTCTCTCATTGCTATTCAAGGGATTTTAGGTTTCTAACTGGAAGAGACTTTAGGGGATGTATCCTTATTGTACAGAGGAGGAAACTGAGGCTCAAGAAGGGGAAGAGACTCACATAAACCCAGCAGGACTATTGTTTTTTTCCTTTATGAAATGAAAAGGCACAGTGTTCTTCCCGACACACACATTCACTCTCTCTCCTCTCTCTCTCTCTTTCTCTCTCTCTCTCTCTCTCTCTCTCTCTCTCTCTCTCTCTCTCTCTCTCTCTTTCCCTCACCATCCTTCCTCTCTCTCTCTCCTGATATCCAGATTTACATTTCATATGTAGGTCTCTAGTATGGTAGCAAGAACATTTGCTCTTGAATCAGAGAATGGATGACTTTTCTGATGTGTGTATGTGCTACCCTAATGTATGACCCTTTAACTTTGACCATCATCATTTGTGCATCTGCTATGTTAAACATTCTTTCCTTTATCAGAAAGTCAAGAACTTGTTTTCATTTTTGCGATTATTTTGTAGCTCTTTGATAGTCTGCAAACTAATCTACTCCCTCTCTTTTCCTTTAGTGGCCCTTGCTCAAAGAGGTGCCTACATATTGAAGACTAATCAGCTCAGACCCTTCTTCTGATTTCTTTTTTAAATTTAATTTTTTTTACCCCTTCTCTGATTTCATCACAATAGGTGGGAGAGGATATTGCTGAGTTGGCCTTGGGCAAAATTGAGAAATAGGCATTATATATCCTTGGGCAACTCCCTACCTACTTTATTCCAAGGTTGTTGGGAGGAAAGCCATATCATTATATAAATGGGAATCATTTCTATTTCTGTAGTTCTCTTTCCTCTTTCCCATATCTTCCTGTTGCTACAGCCAGTTCCCCCTAAAGTAATAGCTGAGAATGGCAAGTGACTACCATTCACAGAGTAGTACTTAAAAAATAATACTTAAAAAAATTCTTTTTGTTGTTATGAACTTGGCCAACATCAACTAATAGGAACATTTCCATTGACGGACAAGAACAGAAAAAAAGATTATATATGAAACTGTAAGACTTATCTGTATCTATGTATATTTAAAGGGAGGGAAGGAAAGGGAAGGAGGGAGGGAGAGAGAGAGCACACATATTTTTATTTTAAATCTATGAGAATTTAACATGGTAGTTGCTAAACTGTCCTACTTGGCTGTCTTTTTCTGAATTTCCTTTTGTGTATTTTTGAAAATCTTTCCTTGACACTCTTTTCTTTTTTTTCTTCTCTTTTTTTTTTGAGTATCACTGTCATTTCTTCCTCTCTCCTTCCTCTCTCCAACCAAAATTAAATTCCTCCCTTTTAATACACAAGTAACACTCAAACAAAATGTGCCCACACATTGGCTCTGTCTGTAATCATGTATCTCAGTCTGCAATCTTAGTCCATCACTTCCCTCTGTCTTCTGGGTTGGATACGGTCAGAGAGTAGGGTCTTACTGAGGAGATGACTACAAATACAGTTGTTAATAAGCTTGCTTTTTCTTTTTGTTTTTTTGAGAACTGCCTCTTCATATAATTTGACTATTTCTTATACATTTGAATCAGTTTCTTAGATATCTTGGATATCAGACAGATTTGCTACAAGTATTTCTCTTCCCTTTTCCTCCTTTAACTGTTCATTATCTAATGTTAACTGCATTGATTTTGTTCATGCAAAATTTTTTTAGTTTTATGTAATTAAAGTTTTGCATGTTATCTCCAGTGATCTTCTCTTTCCCTTGTTCATTCAAGAATTCTTCCCTTATCTCTAGTTGCAAAAGTCATTTTCTTCAATGTTCCTTTAATTTGTTCATGATGTGACCTTTGGTGTCTAGGTTATGTATTCATTTGGAGTTTATTCTGATATATTGTGGGAAATGTTGACCTAAACCTGATTTCTGATAGGAAACTTCTTTCTAGTTTTTCTAGCATCTTTTGTCAAATGATGAGTCCTTATCCCAGTAGTTTGTGTCATTGTCTTTGTTGAACACTGTAGGACTTTGGTCATTTGTTTCTGCATGTTGTGTACTTAACTTGTTCTATTGATTAAATTTTGTATTTTTTGAGCAGGATCAAATAGATAGCATGATTTTTGCTCGGTAGCATAACTAGGCCCCTTTCCTTCCTCCCCCCTCCATTATTTCCCTTGACCTTTTATTCTTCCTGATGAATCATTATTTATTCTAGTTCTATAAAGGAACCTTTTTGATGGCTATGGCATTGAATCTACAAGCTAATTTATGTAGTATTGTTATCTTTAATCTCTCCAGTTAAGTCTATCTTTATTTTTGTAAAGATTGTGTAGTAATTCTCTTCATATAATTTCTGCGTGTTTCTTGGGAGGTGAGAATCCCAAAGACAGAATGTCCCAAAAGCTTAAGATTGCACTAAGACTTTTGAGGCACCCTGTTTTTTATATAATCTGTAGTTATTTTGGAGAGAATTTCTTTCCTTGGCATTTAGTTGATAATATAAAAAAAGCTGATGATTTGTATGGGTTTGTTTTATAGCCTGATACTTTTTTGAAATTATTGTTTCAATTAATTTTTAGTTGACTCTCAAGGGTCGTCTAAGTAAACTATAGGTTCATCTGCAAAAATCAATAGATACATTTGTATATATACTTTAATAGTGGATTCCCAAGGCCTTTTAAGACTCAATGAATTTAATTCCCACACTACTGAATATGTATCCCAAAGAGATCCATGACAACGAAAAGGCTTATATATAATAAAATATTATTAACAATACTCTGTGGAAATTAAAAAAACAAACCTTCACTTAGGAGGTGGCCAAACAAATGTGACTTACAACTGTAATGGAATAGTATTATTTCTTTCTTGGAGATGGAGGATTAGGGAATCTGCTTGAGGGGGGCCTGAGAGAAAGTGGCCATTTTACAAAAACAAAACCAAAAACCTAGGCAAATCCACATCACAGCTTTCTGGCTTGTTCTCTTACTGTTGGTTGCTGAATCGTTTCAATCAGGTGTGACTCTTGGTGACCCCATTTGGAGTTTTCTTGGCAAAGATACTGTAGGAGTTTGCCACTCACTTCTCCAGCTTTTTTTTTTTTTTTACTATTTCCACTGCAGCACCACCTAGCTACCCATCTTCTCTTATAAGTCTCTCTCTTGGGGCAGCTAGGTGGCACAGTAGATAGAGCACCAGCCCTGAAGTCAGGAGGACCTGAGTTCATATCGAGTCTCAGACACTTAACACTTCCTAGCTGTGTGACCCTGGGCAAGTCACTTTATCCCAACTGCCTCAGCAGAAAAAAAAAGTCTCTCTATTTTTCAGAATCCAAAAGGAAAAGACCTAGGGTATGATCTGAACTTAAACACACTCTGAAAATAATGGTAATAACAAATCTGTTCTCATCAGCTCTGCTCCCACCTTCAACTTTCATTAAGGAAAACTTGTCCTTTTTTTTGGATTAAGTTCCCCTCTCTTAATCCCATTCCACACATTCATAGTGAGACAAACTCATAGTAAATGGCCTTCTGGTTTTAATAACAGTTTAAAATAACACAGCAATGTGAATAACCAATTAAAAAATAGAACTTCCAAATGCCAACTGCTTTGGCTGCCACCACTGGGGAACAAATGGCTTTTCTTCACTCTCCTCCTCCTCCCACTAGGTCTGAAGGGAAACAGGAAGTGAGTGGTCAGACAGGTAAATAGACAGTGGCTTCCCCCATCTAAGTGAATAACAGGCCTGCTGTTCTGCTTGATCTCCCTCCTACCTCGCTGTACTCCCAATTCCCACTGTTCCCTGTCTTCAGCTTGTGGCTCCCAAGTGAGCAAAGGCAACTGGCCATCACTCCATTCCTGCTCTGTCAGCCAAGATGGAGGCCCAAATCCTCATCTAACTGTCATCATGGTCGCCTCAGAGCTACCAAGGAAGTCCCTCTCTAAGCCATGTAAACTTTCAGAGTGATCCATGTTCTGTCCGGCCATTGGGTCTTTCCCTTTTTTCTCTGAGGACAGGATTATAATTTCAACCTAATACATAATTAATATGAGGCATCCAGAGACACCTGGGAAGAATCAAATGAACTTCTCTGGGCCTCAGTTCCCTCCTCTGTAAAAGGAAGGGTATGCATTTGGTGACCTCCAAGGACCCTTCTAGCTCCAGATCTAATGAGCTTAAGAACTAAAGTAAAAGCAAAGAAAGTGATCATAACAACATAAAATAAAAGCTCCCTAAAAGGCAATTGAACTTAGATGAGATGCAGTGAACAATTTTGGCTCCAGAGAATAGAGAAGACGGTCCACGTTCCTCCTCTCAGTCTAGACACTGTAGGACTGTGGGTATAGAAGATAGCCAGTGTGATCAGACTTCCATTGCTTTGTCACCGTTTCTCTTTGTTACAAAAGAGGATTTAGTGATTTAGAAAAGGGGTATATTGGGAAATGATGGATTTTTTTAAATAGCCATTCAAAATGGTGGGGAAACCTCTAGTGGTAGAATTCCAGAATAGAATAGTCTATTAAGCAGCTTTATAAATTTAAATCGAAACTTGCTGGTAGCACACCCTCCCTCCAAATTGTTAGCCATTGAAATGAGGAGAAAAATCTGGGGGCCTCGAGCTGGTGCTGCAGTGGATGGAGCACTGGCCCTGGAGTCAGGAGGACCTGAGTTCAAATCCAGCCTCAGATATTAATACACTTCCTAGCTGTGTGACCCTGAGCAAATCACTTAACCCCAATTGCCTCACAGAGACAGAGACAGACAGACAGACACACACACAGAGATAGAGATAGAGAGAATCTCCAAGACTTTACCTAGGCCTACTTGGCCTGGGTCCTGGCTTATTAACTAAGTGACTTTGGGTAAGTCACTTCACATTCCTGGTCTAGGTGATCCCTTTCAGTTCCAGATCTATGACCTTAGACAAGTCCCTTCCCCTTCCTGGGCCTCAGTTTCCTTTTTTGTAGAATGGAGGGGATGGACTAGATGGCCTCTGAAGTCCCTTCCTGCTCTGGCTCTCTGATGTCCTGCCCCTCAAGTTTTCTGGGACTTAGGCCAGATGGCCTCTGAGATCCCTTCTAAATCTAAGAGCCCTGACCTTAGGATGCTAGGATTTTGTTCCACACATCTTTTTTTTTAAGTGGATTTATACAAATCCAGGATGACTCTAGTGATGTTTTCAGGGAGGATAGATTTCATGAGGCTGCTTAGTTCTATCAGCTACATCCAGATGTAAAAAGAACAGGTAAGACTAGGGGCCCTCTGACAAACCAGCTATCAGAGAAGAGATAAAAGGTCGTGGAGATAAAGCTGTGCAGCTCTTTAGCCAGCAGGTGAAACATCTGTGTAAACAAAGAAACTGGAGACCCGGAAAATCTAGCAGCTTATCTGTTCCAGCAATGTTTTATTCATGCCATGGAAACAACCTTTCCCTTGATAATCTCTCTATCAGAAAACATTGTGGATTAATCTCTATGTCCCTGTGACTTGAAACTGTCTCATCACTTGGGGAGGTTTGAAATCTTTAAAAAAAATGATTATGAAATTGGCACATAGCAACAAACCTGGCCCTTTCCATACGCAAAGAACAGAAAAAGAAGACTGTGTACGAAACAATGCATTTCTATTATGGAGAGGGGTTTTTTTTAAGTGTCTTTAAAAATTTACCACAGTATTGTTTTGCTTTACTCTGACCTCTTCTGAAATCTGGGAGGTTTTAATTTCAAGGTGTATTACCTTCAGTTTGCATTCTGGCTTTTCCAACTCTACTAAATAGATAGAATTTCTTTCCTCACCCTCATTCCCGCCCCACGTGGCCCAAAATGCCACCCAAGAACCTTCCCACTTTCGGTTTAAAACTACTCACAGTATTACTCTAGAGCCCAACTTCTTAAAACTGTGACCGAATGTGGGGGTTGAGAAATGATCATTTGTCATCACTAAGCGTTTGATTGTATACCTATTTTATATACCTCTATACCTGGGGTCACGTAAACATTTCTTGAGCAAAAAAGGATCGGAATGGGAAAAGTTTAAGAAGCCCTGCTCTAGAGCCCTGACCTACTTAGTCTGAAATCTCAGGATCCCAAATCCTGGTGAAAGCAAAAATAATTTCCTTAAAATAGAATATGTAGTTTGGGCTGAAAGGTGGAGAGCCTCGGCACTCCACCGGTACCCCTGAAATGTCAAGAAAAGGCAGGGAAGGCTTTTAGCATATTGAGTGGGATCTCTGTATTGATCTTTTGGAAAGACATGGATGAGCAGCACGAAGGACAGACAAGCATGACTGGATTAGATTCTCCATCGTTGAGAGCTTCCAAATTGACGGAATCACAGATCCATTTGGGTATTTTAGCATGTGAAGAAGTACCCAAAGGATCTGTGATTTCGTAAGTTTGGGGAACTCTACGTGTGAAGCCCTCTCCTAGGAATGCCTGTGTCTCCAGAAGCTCCTTAGGAGGTAAGTGACTCGTTCAGGGTTATGAAGTTCTCTCATGAGCAGCAGAAGCATTATTTGAACCCAGAGGCCTCCTGACTCACAAGCCCAACAATCCATGCACGGTGCCAGGTTGCCTCTAGAATGCCAAGTAAATATTTTACCAATTTATTGCTAGATCACTCCCAACATGAATGTTCCCAAAGCAAAACCTCATTGACAGGGAATATTAGGCTCAGTACACAGCGTGTTATAAGCACTCCTGAGGTCTCCTTAAAACATAACGATCAGTCAAAGAGGATGCCGTGTGATCATCTCTTGTCTGGTCTTCTCGATCAGATCGTTCTCCTTGGTTCTGGAAATCCACAGATACCGATAGCAGCTACCCCCTAGAATCTTCCCAGCACAGAAAGGGTGGCGATCTCATGGGATTGCTGAAGCCCAGTAGTGTTAGAGTTCTCATTCTAAAATAGTTTGAGGGGAAAGAGTATTAATAATGGCCATACCTTGGGACGGTGGGACGTGGTTTGTGGAGTGCTCCCCTATGGTGACCATTCTTTTTTTTTTTCATCTCTACTGTTCTCATCTTCCCTTCCTGCTCAGTTTTAAAGTTGGTGCTTCTGCTCTTAAATCTTCTGTCTCTGTTTGTTCCCTTTATTTGAACTTTCAAGTGCTTCCTTCCATCTTCCAGCTAAACCCTCCCCAATTATAGGGTGAGTTCACTGAGGGCAAAGACTGGCTTCTTTTTTTCCTAGTTAGATCTTCATGGTTTCGTGTGCTTAGCACACAGATGATATTTAATAAACGCTTTCTTACTCACTGATTCATTCTTCCAGGAATTTGGCCAGCAGGCCAATACTGAGGCTCTGAACACTGAGGCTGCATTGGAAGCATCCATTAATGGTAACCACTAGAACATGTAATTCTGAGATACCCGGGGGCTGTTCTATTTGGGGATGCCCTCTTTTCTTTCTTACATCATTTTGTCCAAGTGGAAACTTAAATAAATGGCAAATATATTGTATATAGGTTCCCGCCCCCAACTTCTGCTGTTTTGATGCTGATTTTCCCACAGCTATTTAGAAAAATATTCAGCGAGCACTTCTTGATGTGCAATGGTGTGGAGTAGGGGAGCAGTGATTATCTATGTTCTAAGTTCTGGAGATACAAATACAAATAAGAAAGTGAGGTAATAGCTACTCCCACGGAGGAGAGACAACATATACGATAGGAAGGTTTTACTGAAGGCTGAATGGGGAACAGTTTTGAGTGGCCAAGTTGATGGCAAGGTCTGGAGGTCCTTGTTATTGGGAAGGAGAGAGCCTAGTTGGATTGAGAGGGATGGTGGAGTTCATGGTGGGGCCACTGGGGAAGGTTCCCCTACTTGTCTAATAGGCTTTGCCTTTCGGTACTTCGTGTTGATCTGAGGGTTCAGGGTAGACGAATGGGAAACACTTGACTAGGTGCTATGAGAGACACGTGGCCTCTGTCCTCAATGAATCTAGCTGAGAAATCGAACAATACATAGATGAAACGTTAGGAAACAATATAGTGTACGCTCAAGGTGTCGATTAAGTAGTGCAGAAAGGAAATGCTCAAGGAGTTCACCTTTAGGGATGGGGTTGGAGGTGGGGAGTCCCTTTTAGGGGAATATGTCTTGAGGGACATACTCTGCTTATAAATAAGCAGAGGTTTGGTGGGGAGCGTGGCGAGTGGAACTGAGACCATCAAAACGAGGAGAATGTAGGGAACGCCTTCAAGGTAGGGATGCACCAGCAGCGTTCCAGCAAGTTCCCAGAAGTTTGGTTAAGATGGTCCGTGGGAGGTCAGGTTGGAAAGGTAAGTTGGGGCCCGAAGCTAATAGAGAGTCTTTGAGTTTGCGCCTGATGATGCTGCTCTGCTGAATCGAATGATTTTTATACCCAATAAACCAGCACAGTAGGATCTTGTATTTATACCTTTGGTCAGTTGTGACTGTACAGATGCCTGCGGTAAAATATAATTTGTAAAAGCCAAATGTTCCCTGCTTATTGGCATTAAAGGTGCCCTTGGTACACATGTAGACCATTCTTATAAATATTTTATAGAGATGATAAAATTAGGCATATGAATTGATAGTTTTTAATATCTTCTTAATCATATTTTGTGGTAATAGTAACATTGCCCCCCATCATTTCATATCTTCCCAAAGGGTAATAGAGAGACAAATGGCAGATGTGGCTGGGCTATAGCTTATCCCCAACCAAGAACTGTACCCCAGAAGCATCATAAAAGAGATTATCTAAGAAAAGCAAAGCCCTAGGAGGTAGGCTGTTTGTGTGAAAATGGCTGCCTCAAGAGGTAATGGGTTCCCCTGCACTGGAAGTATTCCAGCCAAGGCTGAAAGATCACTTATCGGCATAGTAGAGAAGAGATTCTCTGGGAGGAAGTGATCAGTGAAGCAGTCAGTTCGGAAGGACGAGGACTGAAAAAAGGCCAACAGATTGGACAATTAGGAGATCATCAGGAACTTTGGAGAGATCAGTTTCAATTGAGGGATAAAAGTCCAAAGCCAAATTGAAAAAGATTAATGACAAAGGAAGAAGTAAAGGCAATAATTACAGATGACTTTTTTTTTTAGAAGTTTGGCTAAAAAAAAGAGAGGAAAGAGAGATGTAGACTCTCTTCCAGATGAGATTTGAGTTAGACAGATTGGATGATAAATGTGCATTGTGTGAGGTAGTCTTTTTATTCCTCCCTCATCGATTTGCTCTCTGACTCTCCCCAAAGATATTCCAAATCTTCCCTTCTCTCCTCAAGCCTCTCCCACCTCTTCTACCTGCCCCCTTCTTAGCCGAGGATCTGGTCTCTTTGACAGAAAATTGAGACCATTCACCATCTTCTCTCCTCTTAGCAAAACTCTTAGCTATATCCCCTATGCCCTATTTTCTCCTTTCCCTCAGTCTTTGACAGTGAGCTGGCCCTTTTTCTGGCCCTCTATTTGCCTGATCCTATTCTCTCCTGTCTCCTTTAACAGATTGAATCCCCTTTCTCCCCTGTCTTCACTATGATCCCTGTCTACTAGTTTTCATTCTTTCCTTATCCATTTCTTTCCTGTTCTCTACAAACAAACCCACATTTCCTACATCCTTAAAAAACCTTCACTCGACTTAGCCATCCCCTTAAGCAAGGATCCTATATCTCTCTTCCCTTTCTCAGCCAAACTCCTAGAAAAAGCTATCTCTAGTTGTTACCTTTACTTCTCACCTTCTTTCTTGATCTTTTTCAATCTGGCTTCTGGTCTCATTACTCAGTTGAAATGGTTCTCTCCAAAAATGACTGCCTATCTCCTCGTTGCCCAATTTGTTGGTCCTTTTTTCAGTCCTCCCTCTCAATCCGTTGACTCCTCTGACCAAATTCCCCCCCTGGATGCTCTTGTTTCTAGGTTTTCTCTCCTTCTCTTCCTCTCAGCCTGTTTGCTCCTTCTCAGTCCCCCTGGCTGATCGAATGACCCTATTATATGGCCCTAACTTGGATGCTCCCCGAGTAGGCCCTTCTTGGTTACTTTTTTTGGTAACTTCATCAATACCTATGAGCTTAGCTATCATTTCTATGAAGATGATCCCCACACCTATCTACCTAGGCCCAATCTCTCTCCTCAGTTTCAGTCCTTCATCACCAATTATCTATTGAGTATTTCAAACCGGACATCCCAGAAACATTTCAGACTCACCACTATCCAAAACTGAACTCACGATCATTTCCACCCAAACCTTTCCTCTTCCAAATTTCTTAGGACTTCTCAAGAGTAGCATCATCCTTCTAGTCTCCTGGGCTCGTAACCTTAGCATTGACTTCAGTTGCTCATTTGTCCTCACCTCACACATCCACTTCATTGCTATTCCCCCCTCCACACCATCTCTTACATCTGAGCTCTTCTCTGTACTCACACAGCTATCACGCCAGTCTACACAATCTTGGCAGCATCCACAGTTAGGGCCATGATATAGTAGTTCACCCAGCAAAGGGGACTGAAAAGGAGCAGCTAGCTTATCACCTAATTTCAGGGCTTTGTCATTCTTGCTTAGATTATCGCACCAACCTTTTGATAGGCCTCTCAAGTCTCTCCACACTCCAGTCCATCACGTTTCTTGCCGCCAAAGTAATTTTTCTGTGGCTCCCCTACCCAGTCAACTACAGTGGCTTCCTGTTGCCTCTAGGATCAGATATAAACTGTTTAGTCTATATGATCTGTTCCCAGCCTGTCTCTCTAGCCTCATGAGATGTCACTCTGCATCTTGTACCGACTTTTTCCTTTGTGCCTTACACGTGACCCTTCATCTCTCTCCCTTCACACTTGCTGTCCCCTATGCCCAGAATGCCCTCCTCCTCACATCTTTTCCATAGAATCATTGTTTTAAGACAGCTTAAATACAACTTGCAACACAGAGCCTTCCATGACCCCTCTCCTTAACTAATAATAACCTCCTTCCCAAACTACCTTGTAATTAACTGCGTTGTTATTTATTCATGTTTATACTTTGTATTAATTCATTTTTATTCTCTTTGAATGTATTCTGCATACATTTATAAGTGTGCTTGTCACCCACAGTAGAATATACGTTCCACGAGAGATTATTTCATTGTTTCTCTTTGTCTCCCCGGTGTCTGGCACATAGTTGGAGCTTAGTAAGTGCTTGTCGATTGCATTCTGGCCTCTGTAATCCTTTGAATACCGAGATTCTGTGATACTCCTGAGAAACAGCGTACTATGATGGAAAGAATGTTGGACTTGGAATCAGAAAGCCTGAGTTTCAATTCTATCTTAGCTACTTAATGACCTCCGTAAGCCTCAGACAGATCACCTCACTTCTTTAGCCTCAATTCCCTCATTTGGAAAATGAGAGAAAAAGATCTCTTTCGGTCCCAAATCTGTTATCCCACGATAGCTGTCAAGAGTGAGGGTGAAAGACGAATGCTCCGCATCTTGTTTTGATTGCCACATAACATAGGGCCACTTAAAGGAAGGGCCCCACTTTGTTGGATTGAGTCCTTGTGGTAGATTGATCTAAAGACATTGGCAAGAATAGCACAGGATGAGATGACATGATTGGGTTGTGAATTGTGAAGGAAGCCTTTGGCCTAATGCATGAAATAGAAGTCCCCTGATATCCAGCTTGGGTGCTCCCTTATATACAATAGACATTTGACAAATGTTCATCAAAATCTTAAAGAATAAATGAATAATGCTACTTTGTGAATTTTTCAGCCCATTTTTGAATAAGATTTTGCTTTCCCCCCCATTATGTATAAAATAATTTTGAACATGTGTTTAAAAAATTTTTACTTTACACTCTCTCCCTATACCCCATCCCACCTCCCTGTGACAGCGAGCAATTCGATATAGGTTATATATGAGCAGTCATGCAAAACATATTTCCATGTGAAATTTCCAAAGAAAACACAGACCAAAAAAGGGAAAAAACACCTAAGAAAGAGAAATTTTTAAAAGTTTGCATTGATGTGCATGCAAACTCTGTTAGTTTTTTCCTCTGGAGATCGATAGTGGTTTTTTATCATAAGGTCTTCAGAATTGTCTTGGATCATTGTATTGCTGAGAATAGTCACTCTACCGTAATTGAATGAATATTTATAGTTGACCATTTTTACAATGTTTCTGTTATTTTTACAGTATTTCTGTTACCGTGGACAATGTTCTCCTGGTTCGGCTCACTTCATTTTGCATCAGTTCATATAAATCTTCCCAGGTTTTTCTTTCGCAGCGCTCCCATAAGATATCCATACTTCTAACACAAAGTCTGAGGTACACATGTAATTTTAAGCAATTGAGAGGTAACAGGGAAACTCTAATTTAGAAGATCCAGTTTCAAATCCCCATTCTGCCAGTTCTTGAGTGACCCTCAACCAAATCACTTGATCTCTCTTAGCCTTCGTTTTCCCAACCATAAAACAGGAGTGATGATACCGGTACTATCTACTTTTTGGAAGGTACATTTTGAACCATTAAAGTGATATTGAGATGTGGCCTATAATCAGTAGAAAATGAGCATCATGCTGGTGTAGTATTCGTTCCTACTAATGACAGGTGTCAGTCTTTGGACAGTAAGGATAATTTAAATGTTATGAAAATATTGGGAACATTGAACTCTGATCCATTTCCTTGGTACCATAAAGCAACCCATGATTGCAAAAGTACTAACTGCAAACCCCCAGCATTAGTATACCCAGTTATAAACAATTACAGGCACATCATTATAAATATTTACATATAGGCTCCAGCCTTCTTCAGACTTTTGACTTGAGAAGTTTAACTAAAGGATCTTAATATTCTAATATTCTAATTGGTTGTTTCTCCTGCTGCTTGGTTACTTCCCTCATGGGAGCCCACTGCTCTAATTAAACGAGTGCCTAATAAAGATGGTACCCAGCACACAGTCAGCACTTAATAAATGCTTGGAAATGATCGTCTTCCCAAAGTTCCCCGAATGCTGGAACCTCTATAATTTTTGTCATTGGATTCAGCCTGCCCAGAATGTTTCCTTCCTGCCTTTCTTCCTTTTTGCTTATATAAATTCTATAACTCATTTAAAATTCTGCTCCAGTAGTCTGTCCTCCATGAATCACAAAGCCATCCATAGAATGTTAAAGCCGAAAAAGATTAGAGAGAGAGCTTGGTACAACTTCCTCATTTTATAGATGAGCGAACTAAAGCCTAGAGGAGGAAGTAATTTCTGCAACACTACATATTGATTTGTGACAAAAGACAAAATCAATGCAGTCAGGATAAGAAGGGAAACTGTCAGTTGAAGGGACCAATCCCCAAACCTTTGTGCCAAATATCTCTGATGTTCCAAATATATAGGGAATTGATACAAATCTGTAAGACCAAAAAGCCATTCCTTGAAAGAGGTGATCAAAGGGTATCATTCAAAAGAATTGCTAATAACTCTACGAAATCACGAAAAAAGAAATGGGAATAAAAACAACTCTGAGGTTTCATACCCAGTAAATGAACAAAAATGATAATGCTGGAACTAGTCAATGTTAGAGGTGCCTTGAGAAAATAAGGCATACTGATGTACTGTTGGTGAAGTTATCGATTAGTTCAACCATTTCAGAAAACAATTTAGGATTACAGCTAAAGGGGAGAAAAGACTAAAATATCCATTCCATTTCTCCCAATGATCTCATTTCTGGACATAGTCCCCAAAGAGATCAAAGACAAAAGAAAGACCCCACATTCACCAAAATAATCGTAGCAGCTCTTTTTAGGGTAGCGATGAACTTGAAACAAAGTGGATGTCCACTGATTTAATAGTTAAATAAGTCGTGATACATAGAATTTTATCATGCTGTGAGAAACAATGAAAGTGATTAATATAGAGAAACGTGGAAAGGCATGTAGGAACTGACACAAAATGAAGTAAAAAGAATCAGGAAAACATTCTACGTGGTGACTCCATTAATAGAAGTGAAAACAACACAGGCACAAAGCCAATCTTGGCCCCAGTGCTGAAATGAGAAAGTGCATTTCATTGTAGAGGTGGGTATGAAAATGTTTCACGTATTGTCAGACATGATTGCCTGTCAGAATTTCAAAGAAGAACTAGAGAGAGCAGTGGCACTCCAGGTGGCAGATGGGACTCTGGCCTAGCTGAGAACTAGCAGATCCATTCTTCACAAGGAAGCTGGTTGGGTAGGAGGAAGCAAAAACATTGATTAACGACAATTCAATTTGAGTTGTTTGTGGGGTATCTAGGTATCTAGCTAGCAGGCAATTGGAGATATTCTTATTCATCTTTTTGACTTCTTCCCTGGTGAGAAAAGGAAGAAAAGAGAAGAAAGATCAAATAAATAGAAATGGAGAGTGATCAAGAATTCATATACAAGACAGCTGTATCACTTGGGGTCAAAATCACAACAGGAAGCATTAATGTCGAGGGCATTTGCTGGCAGGGTAAAGGGTTGGGATGTGGGTCTAGCCTAGGGAAAGTGTTTACAACCACAAAGAGGATGATTGTGACCAGAAAGAGTATGATCAATAAAGAGAGATGATAAGCTTCATCCTGTGAACTTCACCTGGAACGTGGCGATGTAAGCAAAGGCACGTCAGGGTGTAGTAAGTAGAAACATAGAGCAAATTAAAGAATTTGTTTTTAGGAAGGGGAAGAGACCTGTCCAGCCTCCTCATGACTCATTTGGAGCAAATTGAGGGCCAGCCAAGGGAAGGGTCTTAGCGAAGATTGCACAGCTGCTTAGATCCAAGTTGTCTGGATCAACAAGTCACTGCTTTTCTACTAGATTCTAGTAATAAGAATTTAACTGAACCAAAAAAAGTAACACGAGAAATTGGCCCCAGTGAGGGATAGACTGTGTCAGGGGTGGGTATTTTTTTGTGGAGGTATAAAAATAGAATCCATATCATCCTAGATGTAGAAAGGACTTCAAAGGCCACCTGGGCCAGCCCCCTCATTTTAAAGATGAGGAAACTAAGGCAGAGGGAGGGGAGGTAAAGTGACTAGTCCAAAGTCACACAGTGACCTTGGTTCTCTGACTTAGCATTGATATGATAGCTTTCCACAGTTTGAGATAGGAACGGGGATTAAAATTTATGTTTGCCCTGTCGACTACAGGAAATGCTGCTTCCAAATAGCCCATGGCTAGTTGGATTCATTTAAGCCTATGATTTTTGAGTCTGTACTTTTGAATGTTGACAAGTATAGTGGTTGTACTTGCCTGTGTAACTATCTCACATGCTACTAAGTGGAACAGGGCCTCTTCAGCCTCTTCCCTCTTCCCCCTCTCCTTTCCTTTCCACATCCCCCAGTGACTTTTCTTCTGAGCCACCTTCTTCATTAGCCTGAGGACTTGCTATTACTGTACTCCCCTCCTGGGAACAGTTAACAATATAGGTGAGAGGGAGGCATTGTGGTACAGTGGAAAGAGCAATGGAGTGGAAGGACCTAGGTTCAAATCTTGCTGTTGAGTCTTACTACCTTTGTGACCTTGGGTAAATCACTTCTCCTTGGGTCCCAGTTTCCTCCACTGTAAAAATGCAGGAATTGGACTAGATGGCCACTGAGGTCCCTTCCAGTTCTAGATTTATGATGATGTGATTGATCCTAAATCAGTTAACCTCCCCGAGCCTTCTTTCTTCATCTGTTGAATAAAGAGGTTGAACTAGAGTCTTTGAGGTCCCTTCTATCTCACCGATCTTGTGTGTGTTACTTTGACAACTTGCTTGGCATTCTTGGTTTCAGTTCCCTCCTTTGTAAAAGGAAGAGTCAGCTAAATGGCCTCTGAAGTTCCTTTCAACTTTAGGATCCTGTGTGTGATCTTGAGCAAATAGTTTCCCTTCTCTGGCCTTCAATTTCCTTAGATGTAAATGGGAGGGTGGAGGAGATGGCTTCTGAGGTCCTTTGTAGCTTTGATCCTATAAGGATTCTAAAAGGATTGTGGGAACAAATTAAGGCAAGTTTAAAGGAGGAAGATGGGGACACGAAGGGAAGAAAACCAGCTGGATAGTTAGGAGAATCAAGAAAGTCTTGTGGGTTTAGGTTAAATGGCTTAAAAGATTACATGAGTGGAAAGGTAGCCAGATGAGTGAGCATGAGCATGTGATTACTTGGGAACAGCTCTTGGGCTATGGGATTTCCAAGAAGCTATACATGGTAAACCACAGTGGGGCCATCAAAGAATTGGGTTGGGAGTCATTGCAAGGGTGTCTTCTGCCTTGAGCATACATATCCATGACAAGGGGTGCCATGAAGAAATAACCTCTTACCTTACCATTGGCAAGAGTGGTATAATTTTATTTTGTGTCATTTCAGAAACATATATGAATATTTTTAGCTCCCTTAAGGGCCAAAAAATACACAGTAGGAGGAAAAAAACCTTAGGTAGCACAGGATGGGCCTAGATTCCTTTCTGCCTGGTTTACTGTTTCCTCACTGACCTCTAGTCTACCGATTTCTTATATTATTCCCTCGTTCTGTCTCTATTTTATATGCCCCTTTCCTTATGTTGTGCTAAAGAAAGTAAAAAATGAAAGATGGACAGAGAGCAGGTTGGGATGTCGGCTCTTTCTTGCTACTTCCCGCTGCCCATCCCCTTGACTTTTGACCCTGTGATCGGGACAGTTTGCTGTCAAAAGTTCATCACATCCTGATATATCCAAATGAGGGTCCTCCTGTACTGTGACTTCCCCTCGAAAAGGCTTGGTTAGCAGAAGGTGGCCACTAGAGCATCTCCGCATTTCATCCATCCCTCTCCCCATCATCCATGAGCTACCGTGACCTAACAGTCAATGCTTTGACCTCCTTAATGTCCAACTCTCTAACCCTTCCTCAAGGAGCAGACATCAGAAGGGACGGAGTACTTTCCTAGCCAGCGGTCCAAGTTGTTCTGAGGCAGCAGGGCATACACTGCTGGCTCTCTGTGTTTCACGCTGTGGTATCATGGCCTTTCTTGGCAGGTGAATACTGCAATGCATGAGGCCAAGCTCATGGAAGAGTGTGATGAGCTGATGGAGATCATCCAGCAGAGGAAGCAGGCGATTGCCGTCAAAATAAAAGAGACCAAGGTGAAGGGTGGTGTTTCATTGAGTTGGTGGGAAGTCAGCCTTTCAGATTTGCTCTAAGAAATAGGTGATGGGTTGTAGGGGTTGGGGCCATAGAGATTCAAGTTAGTATAATCATCTTTTCATTTTCTCCCCATTGGTTGAGTGGATGGTGTTACTGGACTTGGAGTCGGGAAGACCTGGGATTCAAATCCTGCCTCTGACACATACCCCAGGAAAGTCGCTTGATCTGTTTGTAAAATGAAGCAGGTGGACGTGATCTCTAAGGTCCCTTCCAGCTCTAAATCCAGAATCCTATGAAACAGTCTTGGGACGAGTCACTATCCTATTTTTATTCTTTGAGATGTACTGCTCTAATTAATTCCAAGACTATGCAAACTATTTGGAAAAATAGGGAAAGAAGGACTCCCACCAAATTCTTTTTATGACACAGACATGGTGCTGATATCTAAACCCAGTAGAGTCAAAACAGACCCTACCCTATTCTGAAAGAAAATTATAGACTAATCTCCTTAATGAATATTGATGCAAAAATTTTAAATAAAAATTTAACAAAGAGTACAGCAAATCATCCCCAGGATAACACACCATGACCAAGTAGGATTTATACCAGGAATGCAGGGCTGGTTCAATATTGGGAAAACTATTAGCATAATTGACTATATCAATAATCAAACTAACAAAAATCATATGATTTATCTCAATAGATGCAGAAAAAGCATTGGACAAAATGCAATATCCATTCCTATTAAAAACACTAGAGAATATAGGAATAAATGGAGTTTGACTTAAAATGATCAATAGCATCTATTTAAAGCCACCAGCAAGCATCGTATCTATTAGCGATAAACTAGAACCATTCTTAGTAAGATTAGGGGTGAAATACAAGGTTGCCCACTATCACCATTACTATTCACTACTGTATTAGAAATGCTAGCTTTCGCAATAAGAAAAGAAAGAGATGAAAGGAATTAGAGTAGGTAATGAGGAAAGCAAATTACCACTCTTTGCAGATGATATGATGGTATAATTAGAAAATTCTAGAGAATCAACTAAAAAAACCTACTAGAAACAATTCACAGTTTTAGCAACCTACAAAATAAATCCATGTAAAAGGGGATTACTATTCTAGAGACTATTGCAATAATAATAACAATGATTATTATCAATATGAGGCTGATGATAGAATCTTGCTGCCACAATGGGATAATATGGGATTTCTTCACAAGTTGAAGGTAAACAGCTGCCCCCCCTTCCCCCATTCAATTAGGCATTTATCAAGTATCTCCCATGAGCCTAGCACTCTGTTTTGTGCTATGGGACATATGAGAGAAACTGATTACATAGTTTCTGCTCACAAAGAGAGAAAAGATTAAACCACAGGAAAGCTAGAATACAATGTAAGCTAGCACATAGTAAAGTATTTCATTAAATGTAACCCAATGCTAAATTGTATGATCCAGCTACTAAAAAATAGGGATAGTGACTAGTCCTGTGATTTCCCAATAGGGAGCTTCCAGATAAAGAAATTCTCTGTCAGTACAGGTCAGCACCTTCTCTGAAACTTATGAACTCAGAGATTAAGTAACTTGCTTTATCTTACACAGGCAGTATGGTCTGAGATAGGAAAACAAGAAAGGGAAGAAGGAGTTACAAATTGATCGGGGAAGGCTTTGTGTTGGAAGAACTTTGGGCTGGTGGGAAAGGATAAGGGAGATCATTCTGGGCAGGGGAAGCAGCACAAGCAAAGGTGAAGGGGTGACTGACTAATGGAAGGGGTCAGTTCAGATGCAGTGAGTGATTATGTTGGTGAGGTGAGGTGAGGTGAGGTGAGGACCTATCACAGAGAACTTGAAAGACATTTGTCGAGTTTGGACTCGAGCCAATGAGGAGCCATTGTAAGTCCTGGAGGAAGAGAGTGACACAATGCTTTAAAGCAATGTTTCAGGAAGTATAATTTTTACAATCTGTCTGAAAGACACTTCCATCAGGGAGATCATTTAGGATGCTACTTTCAGGTTGTGAGTGTAAAAATAAGAGAGCCTGAATTAAGCTCAGACTGTTGATACCAGAAGGGAAAGAGGGATAATACATATGAGAGACATAAAGATAGAGAGGAGTCAAAAGTGATTTCTAAGCGTTTAGCCTGGGTAATGAGAATAATGGTGCTGACACAGTATGACTATGTCAAAATGGGTCTAATGTTTTGAGACTTGTCTATGTGATTTTGTTTTTCTCAGTCTGACAGTAAGAATGTAGGGATTCTGTGCTCATGCTCTGCAAAAAGCGAGAGAAGCCAAATGCTAATGAAATGTTTATTATTGATATGACTCTGATCCATGGGAGTGGTTCTAACCCTCACAGATAGTAAAGTTACTAAAAGGTACTGAAGTTACTAAAAGCACAGATATGTGAACATAGAAATATCATACATATATATGCACTCAAATAACAGAGTGAGTAGGTGAGAATGCATGGCATGCTGGGTGAATGCTAGACTGGATAGGTTGATGGGAGAAGCAGGAGGCTGGCTGAGAGAGTAGGGGGCAAGTAGATGCTGGAGAAATTGAAGAAATAGAAGCAGTGAGTCATCAGCAGTTTGACCACAGGGGTCATATTTTTGGGGGTTCATTTGGGTTGTTTGAAATGGAGGGCATCGTGTTTTCCCTTTCTCACTTGCCTCCTCTTTTGAAGGTGATGAAGCTGAGAAAGTTGGCACAGCAGGTTGCCAATTGCCGCCAATGTCTAGAACGCTCAACGGTCCTCATCAACCAAGCAGAGCGCATCCTGAAAGAAAATGACCAGGCCCGGTTCCTACAATCTGCAAAAAACGTCGTGGAGAGGTGGGGTCTCTATGGTTCTCTTGAAGCAGATGTCTGGTCTTGTGAAAAGAGGCCAGTTTGTAAGATGTTTGATCCCATTTAGACATGTCTGTTAGCAGCTGCCACCTGGGCATCTCACCAAATCCAGTGAGAGCGGGTAACAGTGCCGTTCCTTGTTCCCAGTTGCTTGTAACTACACAAGTAACAGTGCTGCTCCTTGTTCCCCGGTGGTGAGCCCTGTGAGTCACTGGAGGCCAACATCTGCCATTCCTCTGCTCTCCGGCCCAGCATGCATCTATTTCCACCACCTACTGCCATAGCTTCTTAATCCTGATCTGTGGCTCGAGTTGTTTGAGCTAGTGCTGGAATAGGGGCAGAGGGAATAGTTGGCTTTGACTTGATCTAACCATAAGCCTTCTTGCCTTCATCGAATTCCCACAGTAATTCTAATGACGCACGGACCTTTTACTTGGGGTAACATGGCAGAAGACAATGGCTTTTACCAACTGTGCTTTGGAGCATGCCGGACCTCTCTGGCCTTCACTTCCCTCATGTGTCAAACAAAGGGGATGGCATTTCCATTTTCTGCCCCCCAGAAGTACTGTGAAACACCAGAGAAACATGAGCACTGATTCCAGGGCCCAATGCTCAAAAAGACCAGAGCGGCTTGTTTAATCATAAGTTAGTGGCAAAACCAGGAGAAATCAGCAACTGATTCTCCAGCTGAGCCACAGCGGTAAAGGGGGCAGTTCTCTTCTTATTCACCAAACTTTGCATGAAGGCAACCAGACTAGACAACCCAAGTCACAGTCTTTGATTTCAGCCCTTTATCCTGGCATAAGCTTGTACCCAGAGCTGTGCCTACTTAGGGAACCGGCCTAGAAAACAGAGCCCTCCAGTGTTTGTTGTAATGAAGCATGGTATCGAGTGTGAGATCCTTGCTCCACTTTACCAGAATTAATACGGGGGCACCCAAACTATTCTGTTTCCAGTTTCTGGCCACTTCAAATCAACTCAGCAAGCATTTCTTAAATGTCTTTTATGTGCCAGCCATTGCCCTAGGGATGAAAAATAATAAAATAATATCACTTCTGCCCTCGAGATGTTCATGTCCTGGTGAAAGAGGGATGATGGTGGTGATGTGACAGCAACGATGGGGCACATGCTGATTTGACAGTGAAAGTCCTGGGGATGTGACTGCACTGGTGATGGTAACATGGCAGCCAATGACACATGATGATGGTGAGGTGGCAGTCATGCCATCAATGGATGTGTTCGTATAACAGTGATGGTGGTTTGGATATGACAACGGTGACGGTGGTGGTGATGATGGCACAGTGATGGTGGGGTCTCTGTGACAGGGATGGTGGTGCCATTGACAGTGACGGTGGGGCCGATGTGTTAGTTCTGGTAATTGTGGTGCCCCATGGCAGTGTGTTGTGGTAGTCATGGTGGTAGTGATGTGACGGGAACAACAGTGGCCGTGGTGACAGTTTTGAGCTTCTGATGTTGCATAGTGATGGCAGCCACGTCAATGATCATTGTGCTAATGTAACAGGGAAGGTGGTTCTGATGGGACAGTGATGATGGTGCTGATGCACTAGGGTTAATAGCATCAGTGGTAGTGACGGGATAGTAACAGTAGTGTTGCTGTGATAAGGATTGGTGCTAGTGTTGTGGGAATTGTGTTCCCCTTGATGTCTCTGGAGTGACGGTCATGCTGATGTGGTAGGTCTGGTAATTCTGATGCCACGTGGCAGTGGTGATATGGCAGTCATGCAGGCGATGATGTGACCTGAACAGTAGTGACGGTGATCATGGTTTTGGTGGTTCTGGTGTCAAATTGATGTTGTTTCTCTTGATAGCCTCATAATTATGTGACAACAATGGTGGTCCTAAACTAATCAGGATGTCGATGGGGATGTGGCAATAATGATGGTGCTTACGTGAAAACAGTGGTGGTATTGTTGAGAGCCTCGTCTCAGTGGTGATGGGACATTAACTGTAGCGTTATGATGGCAATGCTGATGGTGGAGACATTGAGAGCATTGTAGTGGGGGTGAGGGTGCTAGGGATGTAATTGTTACGGTGATGCTGTGACCGTTGTTGATGCTGCTCATGGTGCAGTTGTCACTTGCTGCCAATGTCCTCCCAGGCCAAGCAGAGCGCACCCTGAAAGAAAATGACCAGGTATCATTCCTACAAACTCCAAAAATCAGGGAAAGGTGGGGTCTCTATGGTTCTCTTGAAGCAGATGTCTGATCTTGTGAAAAGAGGCCAGTTTGTAAGCTGTTTGATCCCATTCAGACATGTCTGTTAGCAGCTGCCACCTGGGCATCTCACCAAATCCACTGAGAGCGGGTAACAGTGCCGTTCCTTGTTCCCAGTTGCTTGTAACTACACAAATAACAGTGCTGCTCCTTGTTCCCCGGTGGTGAGCCCTGTGAGTCACTGGAGGTCTCTCTCATCCAACACCATCTGCCTTTCCTCTGCTCCCCAGCCCAGGGAAACTGAACCCTGCAATGTTTATGTCTGTCTCATGGAAAAGGGTTTGAGTGTGTGCACCTCTCCAGGCCCTTGTCCTGTCATACCAGAATTTGGGCCATAGCATTCTAACTATTCCCTCTGCTCCATTTTCTCTCCATTTCAAATAAATCAATTCAGCAAGCATTTATTGAGCTCTTTTTGTATGCCGGGTACTGTACTGGGTGTTCGGTATAAAAAAAAGACCTAACCAAATGCGTCTCTGCCTTCATGGCACTTGTAGTCTGTTGGTAGAAAATACAGATACGTTAATACAAAATATATAACTTGTAAAATTAGCTTTTGGAGTGGGGAAGCCGTCTAAGATCAGTAAGAACGTCATGTTAGAAGTGGTGCTCGAGAGGGGAAAAGTTGGAACAGAAGGTTTTGCAAGGGTCAATGCTGAAAAATTACCCATGCATACATCTTATAAATAAAAAGCTATAATAATAAAACAAGAAGTGGTGCTTGAGCTGAGCCTTCAATGAAATGGCCAATTCAGAAACGGGGGTGTGGATGAAATATATTCCTGGCATGTGTCATGAAAATATGGACACGAAAGACAGAACGACATCTATGCCATATGTGACAAATGGCAGTAACTTGTGGGTCAACGAGATGGAAGACTAGACATTTTTGCCAATTTTCATAGCCTCTCTGATCTTTCAAAAATAAGAATTATGTGCAAGAGATAAAGGAACTGCAGCTGTCTACGTGGTTGGAGACACTAAGAATCCTAACTAGGTAACAACCAGATGAACGAACACAAGCGACATCTAATCTTTGCTTACTTGGCACTTCCTTCTACCACCACCCCCAGCCCTCCCTCCACCTTCATTTCCTTGTACCTGGGAAAATCAAAAGTCAAAAGCTTGCTCTTACTGTGGCTGTAGTGTGCGGCAGGGCCCTATGCTGCAACAGTATTCAGCAAGGGAACTGGAGCAAGTTGGCAGTATGTTTTTGGTTCCACCAGGCCTGAAGCAAAGGGGAATGGCAAGCAACTGTATGTAGTTAATTCTGGTTCCCTAGAAGTCACTTGGGACAGAGACTAAAGCCAGTAAAGCCTGAATTGCCTATGCCCAAAGGGCTATCAAACTGTGCACACCCTTTGACCCAGCAGCGTTACTACTGGGCTTATATCCCAAAGAGATCTTAAAGGAGGGAAAGGGACTCACATGTGCAAAAATGTTTGTGGAGCTCTTTTTGTAGTGGTGAGGAGCTGGAAACTGAGTGAATTTCTATCAGTTGGAGAATGGCTGGATAAATTGTGGTATATGAATGTTATGGAATATTATTGTTCTGTAAGAAACGATCAGCAGGATGAATACAGAGAGGCTTGGAGAGACACGAACTGATGCTGAGTGAAATGAGCAGAACCAGGAGATCATTGTACACAGCAACGCCAAGATGATATGATGATCAATTCCGATGGACATGGCTCTCTTCAACAATGAGATGACTGAGGCCAGTTCCAATGATCTTGTGATGAAGAGAGCCAGAGAGAGGACTATGGGAACTGAGTGTTGATCTCACTCTTTTTGTTGTTTTTTTTTTCTTTCTCATTTTTCCCTTTTTGATCTGATTTTTTCTTGTGCAGCATGATAATTGTATAAATAAATATACATATATTGGATTTAATACATATGTTTTTAACATGTTTAACAGATATTGGATTACTTGCCATCTAGGAGAGGGGGTGGGGGGAAGAAGGGGGAAATCTGGAACACAAGGTTTTGCGGGTATTGAAAAATTATCCATGTATATGTTTTGAAAATCAAAGGCTTTAATAAAAAAGAAAAGAAAATGCTTTAATTAAAAAAATAAAAATAAATGAATAAACTTTTAAAAAGCCTGAGTTGCCTAGTGTGAGAAAAGGCTGAGGCATTTTTGAGGTTCAGTCTTCAGGGAAGCCATCATCAAAGAAGGAGCCAGAAAGGGAGCAATAAGGGGAAATAAGAGGAAAAGATTAAAATTATGAGATCTCAAGATGAAGAAAACTCATTTAAAGAGTGTGAGTACCAGCAGAAAAATGAACAGGGGGGATATTAATAACAGAAGGAAATATGGCCTTCAGATCATTTTAAGAAGTCCAGACATCCATGAATAAATCCCCCCCCCCCCAAAATGGAAAATGAATGAGGCAGAGGACCCTGTGGACTCCTGAAAGGGCATGAAACCACAACTGGATTCTACTGAATAGTTTAAAAGACAAGAATTTTGAAAGCAGAATTTGTTCCCTGCACAGCAATTATCAGCAGATTAGAAAAACTGGAATCCATGATGGCAAATCTCGCAAAAGAAACAAAAAAGAGAACAAATGATTGTGCATGAATACACAGGGGAGAAGGGCAGACTGGAAAGAAGAAAAGCAAAAAGCAGTAACATAAAAAGAAAACAATCTCTATGCAAGGAAAAAATATTGATCTTGAAGACAGCAAGCCCAGAGGCAAATTAAGTGTTATGGGTATTCCAGAAGAACACGACTAGTCAAAAAGCCTGAACAACTGCCCAGAACTTCTGAACAGAAAAAAAACAAAGTGCTAATTGAAAGAATCCACAGATCACCTCCAGAAAAACAATTCTGTGCTACAGTCTCTGAAATTCCAAGTCATTAACTTTAACCTTTCATGAACTTTAACCTTTTCATTGATAGACAACAATTTTTGCAAGCAATCCGGAGGAACGTTTTCTGAATAAGAAGGAAAAAAAATTAGAACAACACAAGACTATTTGAAACCCACCAGAAACCACAGAAGGAAATGGAATAATGTGTTTCAGAGAGCAAAGATGCCCAGGAAGCAACGTGAGGTGACATGTCCTGTGAACTGTTCAGTGAAAAAGCATTTTCAGTATACATATGAAGAAAACTATACCTGGGCAGACAATTTGCTTTGCAGACACCTCAGACAACAAAAATATAAGAAAGATAAATGAATACCGTGACTGGGGAAGGCATAGGTGATAAAATAACTTACTCCCGGACAAAAAGAGAAAAAAGACATCCACGGGGTTAGCAACAACAGCAAAATAACAAGAGGAATGACCATTAAGTGATGTCTTCCTAAAGTATAACCAGAGACATGGATGACGGCAGAAGACAAAAAAGAAGTTAGTGGCAAATAGAGCATTTTGCCTGGATCATCTATTTTATTCCCCACAGTGACTTTTTCAAACGTTTCCTCTCCTTAGGCTTCCCATGGCTCCCCTTTCCCCACCCTCTCAGTTGAGGTCCTTACCTAAATTTTTACTGAGAAAATTAATTCTTTAACTCCCCCTTCTGCCTTCATATTCTTCTTACCCTCTTCTGATTTTATCCCCTATTATGTCCTCCTTTACTTCAGTCTCTCACAAAGGAGGCATGATCAACCATGATTACCATGATCAACCACTTTTGTGTCTTTTGATCCCATCCCCTCCAGCAGATTGCCCATAATATTACACCGTCTTTCCCCCATAGTGTTGCATCCATGCTAACTACAAACACAGCAGTTTCCTCTATCCTTAAAAAAGCCTATTGAGTCTGTCCTCCCCCCCACTATTATCCAGCATCTCTACTCCCCTTCTCAGCCAAATTGCTTGAAAATGCCATATATATCTCCTCCTTCCAGCCTCTTCTAAACCCTTTGTAATCTGGCTTATCACTTCATCACTGAACTGACACTACTCTGTCCCAAGTTACTTCTGATCTCTTAATTGCCTAAATCTGATGGCTTCCTTTCAACCCTCAGCTATGGTGACCTCTCCGCAGAATTTAATTGTTGAGATCCCTCTTATACTCTCTCTTGTCCGAGTTTTTATGACGTTGCCCGCCATTGCCTTCTTGACTCGACTCGTGATTGTCTACTCTTCCTCGGTATCTTTTGCTGCTTCGTCATCTGGATCATAGCACCTCACTGTAGGTGTACCTCCGAGGCTCTGAGGCCCTCTGTTCTCTTCTCTTAACATTCTCTCATTTGATAACCTCATCAAATCCCATGGGCTCAGTCATTAGCTATATGAGTCACACGTACATATACATATATACATCTTATCTATGGATGCATATATGTACATACACATATTTATCTATGCATATCAATAGAAATAAAAGCTAATATTTATACAGCATTTACTGTGTGCAAGGCACTGTGCTAAATGCCTGATGATTATTTCATTTAATCCTTACAACAACCAAAGGAGGCAGGTGGTATTATCCCTATTTTACAGATGAGAAAACTGAGGCAGACAGAGGTGAAGTGACTTGCCCAGGGTCATGCAGCTAGTAATTATCAGAAGAAGGATTTTAATTCAGATCAGTCTCTCAAGCATCAGTCCTATATTAGTTAGATTTTTCAAATTGGACGTATCATAGGCATCTCAAATCAACATACCAAGACATAATTTGATCCCTCTCCATTAAACCTATTCTTCCAAGCTTCTTTATTTCTGTCAGGGACTTTACCATTTTTCTATTCAATTTTTCACCTTGTCATCCTTGACTTCTCACTGTGCTTTATCCATCCAACATATCCAAAAGGTTGTCAACTCTTGTCATTTCTATTTCACTAATATCTTTCTTCTCCATTCTCTTCTCTCCAGCTACCTCATACTTAGTCTGTTACAATAACCTTATAGTTAGGCTGCCTGCCTCAAGATTTTTTTCTACTCCATCTTCCACACAGATGCCATATTAATTTTCTGAAAGCCCAGAATTTACCATATCTCTCTACATCTCTCTGTTTGTCTCTGTCCATCTTTGTATCTCTCTTTCTCTCTCTCCTTCCCTCCTTCCTTCCCCTCTCCTCTAATCTTCCCCTTTCTCTTCACATTCATATTCTCATTCTCGTTCTCTCTCTCTCTCTCTCTCTCTCTCTCTCTCTCTCTCTCTCTCTCCCTCTCTCCCTCCCTCCCTCCCCCTCTTGTCTCTGCCTCTGTCTCTCTGTCACACACATATATACACAGTCATATTCAGAAAGATCCAGTAACTCACTATTATTTCTAAGATCAAATATAAATATTTCTAGATGACATTTGGGCAACTAGGTGGCCCAGTGGATAAAGCACTGGACTTGGAATCAGGAGGACTCATCTTCATGATTCAAATCTGACCTCAGACTCTTACTAGCTGTGTGACCCTGGGCAAGTTACTTTACCCTGCCTACCTCAATTTCCTCATCAGTAAAATGAGCTGGAGAAAGACATAGCAAACAATATCTTTGCCAAGAAAACACCAAATGGGGTCACAAAGAGTCAGATATGGCTAAAAAAATGAAACGGCAACAAAATTTGACATTTAACTCTCTTAAAAACCTGGCTCCTTCCTATGTACCTAACATTTTCACACATTATTCCTTCCCACATATCTTTTAGTCTAGCCACACTTGCCCTCTTGCCGTTCCCTCACACATAGGACACCATCCCTATACCTTTGCACTAGCTGCCTCCAGTTCCATAAATATTCTCCTTCCTCAATTCATTTCTTTGACTCCCTGGCTTGCTTTAGGACATAGCTACCTTCTGCATGAAATATTCTCCGCTTTCTCCAGATACTCCAGCCTTCTCCTCTGAGGTCCTTCTGTACATGCTTTGTATGGACCTATATCTACGCACATTGTTTCCCCGCTAGAATATCCATTCCTCAAAGGCAGTAACAGCATTATTTTTGTCTTTTTATTCCCAGTTTTTGGGATAGTCTCTTCTAGATGGTAGGAGTTCCAGAAATGCTCACTTGATTGACTTTAATGCCAAGTGAGGAAGTTTGGATTTTATCCTAGAGCCAATAGAGAGTCTGAGGAGCATAAGAAGGAGAGCGAGATGGTCAGGCTTTGGACTTTGAGGCAGCTACATGGAGCAAGGATTGGAGAAATGATAAACTATAAGCATATAGAACAATCAAGAAGCTGTTACAATATTGCTGGCAATGGGGGCAGCTAGTTGGTGCAGTGGGATAGAGCACCAGCCCTGAAGTCAGGAAGACCTGAGTTCAAATCTGGCCTCAGACACTTAACCCATCCTAGCTGTGTGACCCTGGGCAAGTCACTTAACCCCAATTGCCTCAGTAAAAAAATATAATTGATGTAAAAAATATCGATGTATAAAAATATAATTGATGTAAAATTGATGTAAAAATGTAATTGATGATGCAGGCTTGAACTTCGGTGGTAATTATGTGAAGGGAGGGAAGGGAATAGTCGTAAGATGTTATGGAGAAAGAAGTGACAAAATTTGGTAACTGTTTAGATAAACAGGGTGAGGAAGATGAGGAGTTGACTATGACCCCGAGGTTTGGAACAGGGATGACTGGCAGGATGAAGATGCCCTTGACAGTAAAAGTTAAATCTGTATTTGAGATACTTAAATAGGTCATCCAATTTGAGATATTCGATAGACAGTTGTGATTGTAGTGTAATTCAGGAGAAAGACTAGTGCTGGAGATGTGTGTGTGTGTGTGTGTGTGTGTGTGTGTGTGTGTGTGTGTGTGTAACAGCTCAATGATAAATTGATGGATGAAGAAGAGACATGATAAGCAGATAGAGATGTAAACATACCTATATCCTCCTATAGGGATGATAATTGAGCTCAAGGGAGCTGATACGATCACCGAAAGAGAGGATGTGTACAAAAGGACGGGATGATAGTGCTAGACAGAAGGTAGATAGAGATAGTACTCGACAGAGGGCACACTCACAGTTACATGGATGATAGTCCAGCCGAAGAAGAACCAAGATGGAAGAGTGTCATGAGAACCCATGGAGGAGAGGATCTGCGAGAAGAGAATAGTCAATAGTGGCAAATGCTGCACAGGGAAGAATGAGGGATGAGAAAAGGCCATTAGATTGAACAATTACAAAATCATTGATAACCTTGAAAAGAACAGCTTCTATTTATCGATGAGGCTGAAAGCCAGATTGCAAGTGGTTGGGAAGAGAATGAGAGCCAAGAAATAATTATCACCCAATTGGATTTATACCAGGAATGCTAGGAGAGTTCAACATTAGGGAAACAATATAATTAATCATATGAAAAATAAAAGACATCCAAAATTACAGTTATTTCACTAGCTGCAGAAAAAGAACAACACTCATGTATGCTTAAGAAAAACTTGATGGAAAATGCCATCTGCATCCAGAGAGAGAATTATGGAGACTGAATATGGATCAAAGCATAGGATTTTGGGGGCACCAGCCCTGAAGTCAGGAGGATCCGAGTTCAAATCTGGCCTTAGACACTTAACACTTCCTAGCTGTGTGACCCTGGGCAAGTTTCTTAGCCCCAAGTGCCTCAGCCAAAAAGAAAAAATCAATATTGAAAAGTATCTTTACATGTATTTGGAAAAATAAAGTACTATTAAAAAAGCCCCTGCAATATATAGACATAAAGGATCTTTTGTTTTCTTTTAACAACCTAAAATTGGCTTTAAATAACATGAAATTTTGGCTTTAGACAAAGGCAAAAAGCCAAACATAATATACAATGGCAACATAATAGGAGTTTCCCAGTGAAGAAAGCAATAAATCAAGGATACCTACTCTCCCCACTTTTATTTGATTTCATTCAAGAAATTCCGTCAATAAGACAAGAGAAAGAAATTAAAGATATAAAGATAAGGGAAAAGATATAACTAATTCTATTTTCCGACAACATGTTGGTTTAGATAGAAAATCCAAGAGAATCAGTAAATATAGTCGTTGAGACAATTAACGGCTTCAGCAGAGTTGCAAGCTATAATATAAACCCACAGAAATCATCAGCATTTTCATACGGTAATAACAAAATCTTAAGCGGCAACAATAGAAAAGTAAATAAAACCGAAAATGACTACAAAATGTATAAAATCTTGGGGGGAGGGAGGTCAATTTACCAAAACACACTTAAGATTTGTAGAGATTCCATTCCAAGGTGTTCCATAAAGAACAACTTAAATAGCTAGAGAAGTATCCAGTGACCATAGCTGGAGCACGTCAATATAATAAAAACTCCAGTGTGACCAAAGCTAACGTACAATTTTAATGCTATGCTAACCATCAAAGGGATAACATAATAAAATATTCCATTGGAGAAACAAAAGATCTAGAATATCAAGGGAAATAATGAAAAGAGTCAGGGATAAAGAGAGAGTAGCACTTCTAGACCTCAAACTATATTGTAAAACAGCTGTCATCAAAACCATTTTGTAGTGGTTTTAAAAAAAATAGAAAATTAGATTAATGAGACAGACTAGACGAGAGAATCAGAAACAATGGAACTCAGCAAGCCATTGTTTGATCCTTTTTGCCAAAGTGCTTTCTAGTTTTCCCACCGTTTTTTTTTTTTTAATTCAAATAGGGAGTTCTTTCCCAAGTAATTTATATTTTCAAGTTTTCCATTCCAAATGTTCAAAAAGATTATTTGTGCCTGACCTGTGGTAGAGCCTTCCAAGTTCTTCCACACAGTACATTGACCCCGACACATCACGATGTCATTTTGGTCCTCTTGAGTACAAAGGACAACCTATATTTTCAAGTTTATGGAAAATCGGAATTATGAAAGTAATGGTTGTGGTGACATTGCGACAGTGATAATAGCAGCTATGTATCAGTAACGTTGCCGATTAGAGAAATGTGACAGTAGTAGCTCAGTGATGATTCTGATTGTAGAGATGGTGGCAGTGTATGCAAGATGATGGCATTGATGGTGGGGATGGCGTAGTAGTAGTAGTGTTGTGATGGTGCTGCTGGTAGCAATAATGTGGCAGTGACGATAGTAGTAACGTGATGTTGGCAATGGTAATGACAGCATTATTATGATAATAATGGTGATGTGACAGTGATGAGGTATCCTGATGGGCAGCTAGGTGATGCCATAGTGGCTAAAGTGCTGGCTCTAGAATCAGGAGTTCAAATCTGCCCTCAGACACTTACTAGCTGGGTAACCTTGGGCAACTCAACTTAATCTCTGTTTGCCTCAGTTTCTTCACCTGTTAAATGGAGGATAATAAGAACCCCTACCTTTCAGGGCTGTTGTGAGGATCAAGTAATTGTTAATCACTTAGTACCTGACACATAGTAAGAGCTATGTAAATGTTAGCTATAATAATAATTACTATTATTAATTATTGGAACAGAGATGATGGTAGTCATCATACTATTTTGACAGTGATGTTGGGAATGGGATAGCAGTGGAGGTAAGAGTAGTAGAGATGTGGTGGCAATGTTAATGGAGTTAGTATTATGATATTAATTGGTCATTAATCACTGTGCTAAAGTTAGCAGCATTGTGATGGGAAACTTCGGTGTTGATGGTGCATTAGTATAGAGGGCCAGGACTATGGAGAAGTATACTTGAAACAAGGATACTTACAATGAGGTGTTAGCTCAGTGGAATTGATGAGATCATGGTTCTCTAGTTCACATCTACTTAATACTTAGCACGGTGATATAATGGTTCTCTAGTTCCCATATATACTGAGTACTTAGCATGGTGATGTAACGGCTCTCTAATTCACACATGCTCAGTGTGCTGTAATGATGTAATTGTAATAGGGTATTTAAGGGCTGAGAAGGACTCATTGTATTTTTGACCATCTTCCTGGTGGCTCTCCTGCCTCCTGCACTCTTCCATAAAGATCAAGACTGGGCCAGAATAAAGACCCTAGACTCTATTCCTGACCATCCTCGTGGCCTTTCTCCTGCTGAGACCAAGGCCCATCCGGAGGACCTCCAGAAAGCCAGCCTGGACATTACATAATGGAATGTTATTGTTCTGTAAGAAATGATCAGCAGGATCATTTCAGAAATGCCTGGAGAGATTGATATTAAGTGAAGTGAGCAGAACCAAGAGAACATTGTATAGAGCAACAAGATTATGTGATGGATGTGGCTCTTTTCGACAATGAGGTGATTCAGGCTAATTCCAATAGACTTGGGACGGAGAGAGCCATCTGCATCCAGAGAGAGGGCTGTGAACTGAAGGTGGATCACAGCAGGACAGCTAGAAAATTGGACTGAATCTACTCAGATGAAATTGAATAGGGCGTAAAACTTGTGGGTACAAAAAATCAACTCAGTTAAACGTAAGGTATATGAGGCATGGATAGGCAGCAGTTGCTCTAAAACTGGGGATTTGAGTGGACTGCAAGCTCAATATGAAGTAGCAATGTGATGTGGCAGCCACAAAGACTAATAGCTTCTAGGAATAGAAAGGGGCTAGCCTACTATCTTCTGCTGTCATCAAACCACATCTCAACATTTATGCTTAATTCTGAACATCACCATATAAGAAGAATATTGCTAAACTGAAGAGTGACAAAAGGAAGGCGGCCAGGATGATCTTGAATTTGTGACATGAGATAATTGGCCAAAAAATACCCTGGAGGGACATGATAGTTATGTATCTGAAGGGATGTCTTATGGAAGAGGGACTGGTTTATTCTCTCTGGCCCCAGATGGCAGAGTCAGAAAGGTACAAAGAGAAAAACGGGGGGTATGTCAAGAAAAATTTCAAAATGATGAGAGCTGTCCAAAAATAGACTTCTCTTGAGAAGCCATGGGTTCCCTCTGCTTGGAAGGAGTGGACAACCGTGTGTCACATATGTGTCAGTGAGGGATTTCTTCCTGGATGGCTTCTAATTCTTAAATCTGTGACTCTCTGGGCTATGACTACGCTAATGGTACAGATAGGTAGTCTATTATGACAGTATCGGCTGTATTAATGGGAGAGCAATGGTAGTCTTAGTGATGGTGATATGACAGTGTCAGTGGTTCTGTGAATACCGTCATGGTGTTGTCATCGGTGTGGATGCAACAATGTCAGTGCTACTGGAAGTTAGGTTTTGATGTTGCTGATGTAGCAGTAAGGGTGGGGATGTGGCAGCCCTGGTAGTACTAATGGGACAGTGATGGTGGTAGTGATGGGACGGTGATGGTGGTAGTGATAGGACAGTGCTGCTGGTACTACTGGTGTGAGAGTTGGAGTGAAGCCTTCTTAGCTCTGGAAGGCTGACTTCTCTTAACTTAGCTCAGGACTGCATTAACTTTGAGAGCTTTTTAAAAACAAATCACTGCTTAGCCGTGTGTGGGCTCCGGCTCCTCATTGGGGAAAGCCACAGCAAGAACTTCAGGGGTGGTATGTGGGATCCTTTTTGGGGCAAAAGCTATAACAAGGGGTTGAAAACCATTAGGAGGATACTTTACTCAACTAATAACCTTGTATGTGCCTGGGAATGTACTCAAACCAGCCAGCACATGGCCTTGAGTGTCTGAACATCTACCACCTGCACTGGCCTTGCACCCAGGTCCTGGGAATCAAGCCCAGTTCCCAAGCAGTAAATCAAAACATTAAACAAACTGCACTAGTGTACACATGATGTTCTAGAATTCCTCCTCTATTTGTCTCCTTTCTAAAATCACCATGGGACTTTTTGGGGGGCTTTGTGGGGATCTACCAAATAGACCACCACCTTAGACTGCATGGTAGGGCTCTGGATCCACTGAATCATTTGGCAGCTCCCTTGGACTGTGCTTCCCTGTAAGTAATCCATACAATTAAATGGACTGTATAATCATACTGGAGATCCAGCCTCGTTCTTTGGTATCAATTTGCCCCTTTGGTAGAGGGTTGCCCCTTGGTTGGGGGAAGGCTCTGAAATCCCTTGGTTGGGGAACTCTGGATCCTATACCATGCCTCCCTCATCTTGGATCTGAAAAGTTGATTTCTTGAACCCAAGTTAAAAGGCTTTATGCTTATCCATATTAACTATCTTATTAGATTCACCCCAAGGCTCTAGTCTACCAATGTCTCTTATGCAGACCCAGTTTCCTGCCATAATTCTTATCTCACCCAGTGTCACTGATCCCAATGCACTCAGATTTTCTGCCTTGCCTTTGGCTCTCGAGTTCCTCCTACTTGTTACCTGCACAATGTGCATTTGTGTATAGACTTCTGAGGCCATGCGTTGGTTGATTAGTTTTTACTGCTTTCTATCTTGCCTTCTGTCTCCTTTCAGCTCCCAGATGTCTCTACTACTTATCTTTTCCCTACTTTCTCTCCATGATATCTCTCTCAGTAAATTGTACAGCTAGTTTTCTTCCTTCCCCTTCCTTTTTAGTTTATAACTCTTTTGATTAGATTTGCAATGCTACAAGAAAATACATATTTTTTTTTAAAGAAAATACATTCTTATCAATCCTTGTTAGGTACATTCCTTCTCTTGTCATTTTCAT